>NC_052112.1:2848467-2850772 GCF_012273895.1 Zerene cesonia | reverse complement strand
TAATTAGACCACTGAAGAACCGCCATACTGGTACAAATGACCTAGTAATTTGTGTCACCATCTCCCGGTCTATATGTTAACTTGAACTGTTAACGTTCCGTAATTACACATTGCTAAATGAGTCTTGTATTTTCAAACATTTTGTATAGAGATAAAAAAAAATCTTATCTGCTTACACTGGTTCTGCCCAGGTTGTTTTGAAGTCATATAAAGCAAAAATATAAAAATATACGTATTTACAATTTATGCCAAACATGAATTATGCCCTTAGGTTAAAATACTATTTAAAATCAGTTTATAGTGTTCATTTTATATTATACAAAATTTTCGTTTCACAAACTCCTTCATAAAGATATAACTGATTTTTGTGGATTTTTTGTTGTTCAATAGGCCCAAAACAAGGCGTTGTAAAATATTTTATATGCCTCTAAATAAGCAAGATATCCTAGCAAAACAATGTTGTCTGGGTCGTACGTAATCGTAGGTCGTAAATCATGAGATTTAGTGCGAATTTATTAGAGTAGATTGCTATTCATGAAATTTCCTTTACTGTTCCTTGTTACCCAGGCCTGAAACATACTCAGAAAATCCCTCCAACAAACAATCCTGTGTAACCATTGTCCTGACATCTCCCATGTTTTCCTATGAATCAATTGATTATCAAGATAAAACGTTTCAATGTGATTTGGACACAGAATGGGGAAAAGACTTTCTCTTTGAAGAGGATTCTTGCAATATTTTGGAACCAAGGAGGAAGAAACTGTATAAGATATATGAATTTGAAGATGTTAACAACAGGTTGAAACTAACTGAAGTTAATGTCTGATTATAAATTGATTCACTAAAGTTTTTTCTTATACTTACATACATATATTGGAAAAAATTAATGATATTAGTAATCTTCCCTTTTTCCCTACCTACATAGTCAGTGACACTTGTATTTACCACGCGTGATTCGGTAGCATAAATTGATAATATTTACTTTTTCTACTCATATACAGTTTTTTTTTTTCAATATTTGCAGGTTAAACTGTTCCACGCTGCAAGTGAAGAAATTTTCGAAAACAACGCAAAACTTGATGGCCAAGAACAAAGGGGACGCTCTCGTGCACACGCGAGAAGTAGTCGATGAGATTAGGCATTTGACGAAAATGCTAAACTTTAATAAGGGAAGCTGCACCCAGTACGGTGGGGATCATATTTGGTGTAATATCAATTGGGGGGATAATGCGCCATATTGGAATCAGTACTATAGGGTCGTCAGGGATTACAATTACCCGTTTGAGGTGAGATTCATTTTTTTATATACCTAATATTGTTTATATTACTGATTATTATTTTAATGTGTCAATTGTCAGGTTTTAGAAATTGGAACGTGTAGTTTGCAAACGCTGAATACGTGAAAAATGTTAAGAACACGCAGTCTATTTGATTAAGTCTTAAATCTCTATATATAACCGAGTAATTACGTTTGAGATTGTGTGTGTCATGCAATGTCCGCAAATTAGCGGCGCGGTATGCTACGAATGTAAGCACATAGTATGAAAAAAACAATTTGGGACACCCTATTTTGAGAATGTTTAATCCTAATGAAAATTTCGGAAAAATTTTCGTATAAAAAAATTTATATATGCTAAAAGAAATAATCATATTTTATACGCGAATTCGTTCACATGGGAGTTGATAAGATGGGGTATTTCCCGCGTAATTGCTACAATAAATGTATAATTCTTCATTGGTCCTCCGCTCTTATATATCGCACCGTCATGTTAAATAACTAATATAGCGTTCCTAGATAGGAACGCTATATCTACTCAAATGAGTAGTTATTAAAAAATGACACTAACTATTGAAACGCGAGCTTGACTATTGCGCGTATCACCAAACAAACAAACTCTTTCAACTCTTAAGCTCGCTGCTTATAAATTGTACCAATAAAACATATGTTTTTATAGACAAAATCGGAAGACTGTCGAATTCTAGACCTTATTTCTGAGGAAATAAATAGGTTAATAGATAATCAGTGGGAAGAAGATTTCACAGCCGATGCTAACAAACTCGAGATACCCATTCAGCATTTGATGCAGGTTGTGCAGCATATCACAGAGGATGTTGAGAAAGTCAAGTCAGTATCAAATGTTTTTAGTGAATTGGTTATCTCACTTGCTCATTTACGACTGATCAAACCTCTATGTTACTATGACGATTTATGTTCCATTTATTATACATCTTTTTTGATACACACTATACTTCCTTTTTGATGAAAAGAAAGTTTTCAGTCAGAATTCTTCAAATTAAAAAAAAA
>NC_052112.1:2835426-2847467 GCF_012273895.1 Zerene cesonia | reverse complement strand
GCCGCGCCCGCCGCGCCCGCCGCGCCCGCCGCGCCCGCCGCGCCCGCGACGCACGCGCACACCTTCTGACGCGTCGCGCAGGACATTCCCTCTCGTGCTCGTCGACGCGCGTGTGATGTATAGATAGACGACTCTCGTTGCTCAGCGTCCCGGACGGCCCCCGTCCGCGGAGGGCGTTCGCGAGCTACAAGTATCCAAATTCTAGTATTTACAAAGTTTTGGAAAATTTAATTTTTAATTCGCTAAAATTTTACTCTTTGATTTATATTACGGTTAAGGTAATCGAAGTATAAAACAGTGCCAGGCAACTCGTTTGTGCTAGGATTTTTACATAAAAAAAGTTATTAGTCTGTATTGTAAAAGTAACTTTCTATATTAAATTTGCACTACGTAAAATTTACATCATATACCGCCTGCTGAAACGAGGGGACCGAGGTCCCGCTGCATCGGTCCCGCGTAGTCGCTTCGTCATGTGTAATATAAACCTCAGGCGTGAGACGGGACCTCACTCAACTCGTTTCATGTTCCAGTTAGACGTTGGAAGAATCTAGCATTTCATCGTCAGACAAATTAATACTAGTATTGTATGATATATTTACATAGCAAAATAATTTTTACTTAGTTAATATGTACTAAATAAATAATTAAATTTTTATTGAATTTGCTGTCCTTCCCCCAAGTGCTTTATATCTACGTTATTTAAATTTAAATACAATTAAATAAATAATACGGATTGTATGTAAACTTTGATGATATATTTCTGCATATTAATACCTAAATTGTTAAATCGTGTGTAGGCCAGTCAATAGCTGTACCTAGTGTTTTGTTACATTTGGTGATGAAGGTTGTAATTTAGCGAAAGAAACTGTAAACAGAATTTTAATAAAACCCGTTGTATTCTACTATATAGATGCCACGTCCATTCGTTTTTAACAATTCGATAGCATTGTTCGATCACTTTTGTAACTGAATAATATTGATATAAATATAAAACAGATAGTTTGGAGCATACGTGTGAGCCCTATTTATTGAAGATATAAAAAATACAAATAATATTTTATAACAAGATCAAAACCAAATGTGACAAGAGTGATTCTACGAAAAGTTGACAACAAATATTATGCCAAACGAATCTGTCGCCTGGTGTAAGATAATTCGGGATACGAATGTTTATAACAAATTAGTTCCCAGCGGCAATAATCTGATAACGCCGAACGTCATGTTCGATCAGATGCATAATCTTACAACTCTTGATTTGGTTTACAACTAAACTTCCATTTCAGATACGTTCAATATTCATATTTAAAATAGTTATAGGAACAAAAGTTTATCTCCCAATGTTAATAAACCAATTCAAAGGCTTTTAAACATAAGTTACTCATGGTCCTTTAAACGTTCAATAACCGCCACATTTGCCTACACATTCGAATCTCCTCTTAGACGTTGCTATTATCTTTAATTTATAATTTTCCAAGTCCGTCGCGCTGAGAACAGCGCTCTTGGAAAGTGTTATAGAAAATAGTGAATGTTTGAAGGAATCGTTAATCACCATCGAACATTGTTGCGAGGCATGCTGTAGGTTACGTATTACAAAATTGTAAATAAATAATTTTCTGTGATAACATGATATAAAAATTATAATTAGAACTGTGTGATTGCATAGAAAAGTTATTTATTTCGCAGAGACGCTGTGTTAAGAATGAAATATATTCACTTCCAAGTGTTTATTACTGCTTGTGTAAACTTTAATGTTAATTCAATATTTATATTGTGATGTATCGACTAAATAAAATCACGCATGTCTTGTGACGAATAAAGAATCACGTTTTTCTGATGATTTCGATTAACGATATTTTATAAACTTTCCAACTTCTTTAGAATGATTTAATGTGCAATAGTGTTCGGAATCTTGTAATTACTTTAGAGAGAGGACCAATAACCTAGAGCTACTCCTATACTTTGTGCAATCATTCAAACAATAGGCTCTACTGTTTAACTCTCTCAATTTGTTTTAATGTCCAATTGATATTTTATGTGTCGTTTCCCTTTCATAGTATACTTGTATTGTTTATAGTAGAGAAATAAAAGGTGATTTTGTTAAAGTATGCTATTGTTATATGTGAAGCACTATTCAATTGTTTATATGCTTTAAATTTGAATAGAAAAGATGCTCTAATCGCTGAATCGACTCTGATATTAGTAGTAATAATAATTAAATTGTTAGTAATTTTATATTTTATTTCGTTTTGTGATAGTTAACGCCACATTTTTATCTTGTTATTCCATATATAAAAAATGTTAGATTTCTTCTACGTAGGTTTATCATTTATCACGATTGTCTCACAAAGAGAATTTATATTGTTACTGTATAGATGTATGGAGTTTAATTTTGACATTTGCGTTTGGGGTGTTAGGATACAAAAGGCCGATGGACTTTCGATGACTGAGTGGTTAGAGTTACAGAGTGCGTCCTGCTTTAGTGTTCGTGATATTCTTGTTTCTATGTCGCAGCATACGTGTTTAAGACATGTAAATATTGTAATATATAACGCGGCCGATGTAGAAGGTCGCATGTGAAAATGTCTAGTGATATGTACTAGTTAATATTAATGTTAGCTAGGTAAACTCGTTCCCAACTGTCCTTGAGTTTAAGTTGGGTGTTTCACTGCCTTAAAATAATTATGATGAATGTAATAGTTACCTTAACTACTACAGATAAGTGACATTTCAATACGATATTCTTATACTTTTTTATCATTCTATTTAATTACGCATCGATATCGATAATAAGTTTATCATTTCAAACAATTTATTAGCGTTTCCTTAGTAATTTTTTGTATTATTACACTTGTTTTTGAATTGAAGTGACTATGTGATGTTAATTTGTTACATCGTTTAACAAATAACAGGTTAAATGGACTTGTTAACTCATTACGTTTCGGAGATAACGCTAGTTGAGCTAGATTATAAAAAGTGTAAATTATGTATAATATGGCAAATAAATAATCGTGTTCAAGCTATTGTGCTACGCGTATCTTTAAAAATACGAATGTTTTTACTAATTAATTATAAACAAACCTTGTATTTCGTTGGACACGCATGCATGCTTACAGGAAATAATTAAATGAGACTAGATGATGACTACTTCAATATTTGTTTGAAAAGAAAGCGAAGTGAGTTAAGCCTTGTCGGCACGACCTCGCCTGCCTTCTATTTGCATAATCGTCATTTCAATTGTATTTTGTATTACATTTATAAAATTATATATTGAGCATAGAAAGTTCATCGGCGTCGAGAGCACCATAGTATGTTTTGGTACGTTTCAAATAACTTTGCAGGATAGTGCATCCTAATGATATTGTATTAATAAAGAACCAAATTTAAATTAGTATTTAAGTAATTTATTATCCTAAAACTAAAAAAAAAACTATACGCATGTTTTCACTATACTGGTAAAAATGGTTATGTACAATACAAAGGAGCTAATGTTTTATATATGAATTCTTGCTCGCCTGTAAAATTTTGCAGAATGAATCATATTATAAGAATTGTACAATATGAATAAATGCAAGAAGACATTTCCTCGATACTTTGTGTTCACTTTGATTTACGATCCCACTTTAATAAAATGGTATAAAATAAGAATTTATTCAACAAGTTTTATTTCATACGATAATTTTCTTTATGAACTTACCGAATAACAGAATGAAAGAATAAATCCAATTAAAATTTCAATAATATTCGATGGTTAGTCCATTATATTTAAACTGGCTAAGCAAAAATCACAATGAGGTCTTATATTCAAGAATTAACGATAATAGAATCGAACTGTAGGTTCGTACGTATTATTTTATACCCGTCCTTTAAAAGCTATTTTCAATAAATATACGCTTTCATAACGCAATAAATAAATTTATTATATGATAACTACAATATATTGAGATAGTAATTTGAATATTATGACCACAAAATATGATTTATATCTTTGAGAGTTTGTTTCTTTTTAATAATGCCTTAACCCTTTATGAATTCTTAAAATGGATTCTTTGATTTTTCCATTACAATTATCTTATAACTTTAGATATGACAGTACCTTTATATTATATGTATTACATCAAATTTACAATACATACGTTTCAAATTATATTTAGAAACGATTTTTGATGTTTGTTTAGGTATGAATAAACCTAAAAGGATTATTTAAATAATGAAATATTTCAATACAATAATTTATTAAAAACCATATTTACACATCAATTAGACTCAATTTTCAAAAAACATTTGTGCTTCTGCATTTTGAATTTCACCTACAAAGACCAAAAATTCGATCTAAAGAAATGTAAAACTCGATATAAATATTAAGCGTCCGAATCAGCCACGTCGGTGTCCAAAGAGCTAACATCAGCGTCTATATCACTAGCCATAGTCCTACTTATTGGTCTTGGACGATTATTATCAAATCCGTTATCTGCTGAAACAATAAATAATTGATTTGCCCCTATTACATTGATTTATCTTGAAACATTTACAGAACAAGATACTACGAACGACGACGACACGTATCATGGATATATGTGAATTTGAAATAGAATAAAAATTACAGAAGTTTAAGTGTCTAATTTTTCTTTTTAACAAATAAAAGCTACCATTTTCTTGGGCTTAGTCATTGTACGAGAAACATAGTTTAGTATTACATTAGATTAAATTAAATATAAAGATTTGGTCAGAAAAATTATACGTTAAGAACGTACTGTACTGCATACCTTCAGCGGTGGTGAAGGAAGTATCAGGTGATTCATTCGGTCTATCTATATTTGAAACATCAGCATTCTCGCGAGCAAATTCAAATTGAGCCGCATACGCTGACGGGTCGATCAATATAGCCTGAAGATTACGATAAATAAGTATGTAGCTATTGCATTGCTCATCATCAGATTTTCATAATTTTAATCGGTCATCTATAAATAAATTGCGTGACGCTTATGTCGTCAATTTATTGCTTCATGAGAAAACGCGTTTATTTTGAAATTCTCGTTTACTAAATGTAGATATAGAAATCTTCCTTGAGAAAATCAGATGAAAACTAACACATACAAAAAGTTCATTTAGTTTCCAATCTTAAAATATTGTGGAATTTTTACATATTAATGCTCTTACCTCACTATGCACATCCGATGAAGTATCGCTCGAACTTAAAGAAGTTCCACGACCGGAACTATCTTGCGAATGATCACTGTGCATGCCTCTGCCATCACCAGCCCCAGCACCTGCCCCTACACCAGGCTCCGCAATATTACCATTTACGTCAAAAATTGGCTCAACTATGGGCAACGGAAGAGGAAGACGATCTTCGTCATCCTCTTCTGATTCATCCATCTGGAAAATAATTCCAAAGTATAGTAGTAGTTTTTTGTGCTATAAATAATACTAAAGTAAAGATTACACATAATCTTACAGATTGCTGCTGGCTAATTATGTTAAATAGCCAGCTAGGCACAAAGGATTCATCTTCAACATAACACGATTCATAGGTGTCTGAGGAGCGTCCCGAGACAAGTATCTCTTCGGAAGTCTGGAAAACATTATATTAGTACAAAATATATAAACCTTCATTAGTTAAGGGTTAACAAATAAACTTACAGCCTGTCTGTTGACTTCCTGACGCAGAATGCCAGTTTCTGGATCAACTAGGTTAATATATGCAGGTTGATCACCCGCAAGGGGTACCACATTCACAGAAAAGCCACTAAATGCTTGTAAAGCTATAGGACCCGCAACATTCTAGAAATATTTAAATCTAATAAATAAATATTCACGACCTCATACAAGAAATTGCAGTGCTAGCTAATCACCGTAACTGCGTTGAGATCCTTTCTTTCGAATAAACCTTTTACGGAGCCAACACTTGGTTCGTTATTTATAGTAGATGGATCCACTTGGTTGTCAGCTAAAAAGTACTCCGAGTGTTTGGATAAAGAACCCATAGATTCCAATGATGTAAATTCTGCTGTTCGTGAACACTCTGTTAAATTTATAGTGACGTTACTGTTTACTTCATCAACTAGATTAGATTCTATGCTAAACGAATAATTTAAAGCGTCCTTTAATTCATTTTTAAAAGTACATGAATTTTTGTTCTCAATAACAGTTTTAAAGCTTGCCGGAGAAGATGTTGTATTGAAGATACTACTTTCACTGTCAGGATTTTGAAATACGATAACATCGGGATTAAAATAATTCTGATTGCTTTTAGGTGTGCTTGTGGCAAATTCAATATTTTCTTCAAATAGTTTTGTCAGCGATTCCTCCAGATAACTATCAACACTTATTGATTCCATGCATTCACTTTTTGCACTTTGTGCAGTCTCATTAAGTTTTTCTTTGTCACATTCAATGTTTTCTAATTTAAGTGCTAGGGGTATATCATTAAATCCTTTCAAAAGTTCATCCTTATAAGGTTCTAAAACGATTACTGTATCGGAAGGACTGCTTTGGAAACTGCATTTTTCAGTTGAAGACTCGCCCTTTGTGTGTGATTTGTTTATAAGCAATGAGCTTGAAGTTTTTAATGCCAGCTTATGAGAACTTTTAATACTTGGTAATTTCATAGTCGATTTTTTGCAAATTACTTTACTTTTAGATATATTTAATGGCTGTGAATGTAGCTGCGAGTTTTGAATATTTGGTGTACGTAGTTTAAAAATAGAATTCGTCGATCCATCAATACCACAATTAGGATTTTTCCACCCTTTAGCAGATGGAATGTTTTCTTTATTTTCATTTCTTTTTATATTCTTATTTTTTCTAATAACATTTTTAATTTTTGATCCGATAGAACTTCCAAAAGTTGTCATGGTGCTCTTTGTAATTCCGCTTGTGTTTGCTGAGGTGGAGTGCATTTTATTAGCTTCAAGTTTAACTGTAGATCTCATATCACGAATTGTTGCAATACTATTTGAGGTAGAACATGAACTTTGCTGAGATATAGGACTGGAACTCCTTCTTTGTATACTATTGCTGCCAACATCTCTATAATCTACGCGCCCAATATTATCAGAGTAATTTTTGTTTTCAATTTCATTTCGGAAAACTTGGTAACTAACATACATTCGCGGATTATCTTTAAAAGTATGTCTTTTTATTTCTTCAGTGTTTGATCTCACTAATGGAGCTTTAATGTTAGTCAATGGTTTGGCGGAGTCTATACTTTTAGACAAATTATTTTTTGTACTTCCAGATTTACAAGGCTTTCTTTTTAGATAGGGAGGTAAGTAGTTTTGAATATTAGGCCTTTCAAAGACATTATCTTTTCCCAACGAATTTGTTGATATGTTTTGTCTTTCTCTTATATATTTAGCAGTCTTAGCGCTAGAAATAAAAATTATATGATAGCCATTAAAATGTATGTATGAATAAAAAAGTGCATTTAAATAATTTTCATAAATGAACACGTTATTGTGTTTCCTATTATGAGAAAAATGTGCCTCAGAGTTTTACCTTAAAGTGTTCTTAGGTGGAACCTGAAATAATAATTTTACAAGAATGTATTGAAATGTAAGTAATTTATACTTCCAATCAAGATTTATGTACGCACCTCTTTGAGAGCTTTATTATTTTTATTTTTTAATGGTAAATTAACTTTTTTACTAATTGCAGTTTTATTAGCTTGTTCGTTTTTTACATTGCTTTGCTTCGCTGTGTTTATATATGTTGGTCTTCTATTCACATAATTTAATTCCTTTTTATTCAAAGTATTTCGCACCGATGTACTAGAACTCCTTTTTAATTTTCTAGCCGTCATGCCTCCTTTTTTTAAGGGAGGTTTTCTAAAAGTCTTTCTATGTGGTGTTATAGGATTTATTTCGTTCCATCCACCCTGAAAAACGACATCTTGCGACACTTCCCTGTCTCTAAAACTGTGGACACAAATTCCGCCGCAACTCAATTTTGGCTTTACGTGTCTAATTGGAGAGGAATTCCCTAAGTCGCTTTTACTGGTACAAGATTGTATTTGAACACTACTCGTATTCTTTAAAGGAGATGTGAGCCGTTGAGGTGATTCCATTTTAATTTCACTTAAGCGGCAACCGTGTTCTGATCCAGAGCAATCAGCTTTTATACCACTGGTTACCGGTTTTATTAAATTAGTTTCAGGCTTTGATTCTATCTCGTCATAGATTATTTCAGAGCAAACTATTTCTTTTGTGTCGCATGTCGTGATAGTAGAACATTCGGGTTTAAAATTCTGTGTAAGCTCGGCATTTGTATCGGAATCATGAATCCATACTCCGGGACACTTACTTTTGGGTGTCTCATTGCAACAAGGAGAGTCAGGAGATGTACCCGTTTCAAAAGTAGATTTCCTTAATAAATCTGTATGCGATTGTCCTATTTTTATACCCTTTGAAAATAGCTTTGGTAACTTCGCAAATGAAGTATTTGCGGAAAGTTCAGCACCATCCTGTATATCGTCAGGGCCACATTGTACATCTAATCTTGTATGACGAATACCTTTAGATGTACTGGGTTCATTTATATCTAGAAATTTAAATAATGATGAAATTGAGTTATTTAATTAGTCAAACTAATTTAAACAATATTTTATGTACCAATTAGAAATATCGTTTGCGACTGCACATCTTCATTGTCAGCTTTCGGGAAATTTAAACTACATTCTTTTGTAATATTAATAACTTGTTCAATGATAGCCTCTTGGTCCACGATATCCGGATCGAGTTCAGTGGCAATGGAACGTTTAAGAGCTACTAGCTCCTCTGTGTCGTGTGTAACTATACTTATGATGCAACTATTTTGAGTAGCTGCCACGTTTTCAAACTTATTATCCTTATCATCACAAACTGCTAAGTTATACTCAATCTTTTGAATATTATCCATGTCGAGATTTCTATCATTTGATTTGTTTTGATCTGCTGTATTGGTTTGGCAAAGTTCAATTAAACTGTCAGGAATCTAAAACAGTATGATAATTAATGAAACTTACAAAAAATTTAAAAATAAAAAATTCTTACGCAATACTCACTGGAGCTACAGATGATTGCAACTTTTTATGTCCTTTCGATTTCTTCTTAGCTTTAGTATCTAATAAGCCACTTTTGATAAAATAATTTTTAAGTAAGATACTGAAGTTCAGTTTTTTTTTTGAGACCTTTTTAGTAATTTTTATATCGCTCTTTGGATTTATTAAATGTTTACTTTTAGATTTCATGTTTTTGCGAGAAACACAACTGGACCTTGACGATAATGCAGTCTGATCATCTTTATATTTATAATTGTTTACACTGCTCGGAACATCTGTACGTTCTTGCTGATTTGCGTTAAATGAATAAGACCCATACTCTTCATCTACCCACTCTCGAACAATTTCTAGCTTAGTTTTCTGCGCAAAACTTTCGCACCGCGCATATATTTCTTGAGGTCTATCTCGATCTAAACTTATTTCATTTGTTTCATCTGGAACTAAATTAAGCATTGATATATTGTTATTCATCGACTGAAATTGATTCATAAATGTGAGTCTTACATCGTACCTTTATACAAATCATTTTCATTTTCATCTTCTTCTCCCAATTTCACGTCAGATTCAGATTGGAGATTATAGGTGCCCTCGTCTTTATAAAGTACAATTTTAATGAAGTATTAATAAAAAAAATGAGGATAAAAAATTACATTAAGAGCATTACTTACCAAGTGGCTGTACTAAATCTTGGTATTCGTGCATTATTTCATCACTGAAAAAATATTTAATTACAAGTGTAAAAGGAGAACCATGACTCGATTTATTAATGTGTACTTACGTTCTTCTATTATCCTCTTGTACATTGGATAATGCTAGCTTACACTGATTGTCATTGTCTCCTTTATCTGAAACAATTTTACGTAGACTCAAAAATAATCTTCACTTGCCTATCATTTCATAGAATTATCTGTCAAGCTTTTAGGCATCATATTCGAGTGTTTAAATTACCATACTCGATGGCCCTCAACGTATATTCTTCTAAAAAGTGTTTTTTCCGTCTTTCAATTGCTTTCTCAGTCAAAGCTAAGAGATCGTACAGTTTGCATTGCATCCAGCTAGCTGGCACTGGGGTCTGTCTATTCCTACTGGTGTGTAGAGCCAATTTCATGAGACGACAGACCACTCGGTCCAATTCACTCGTTATGTCTTCATCCGCTGATAATAATTTGCGTAACTTTCGCACCTTCTGGTCCAAGGCACGTCGCAAACATCGACCTAGAGAGAGATTGCCATTGATGATTTTAAAGCATCATGATATGAAAACGTTTGATTACAGATATATAATACATATTGTATTATATACAGAGATACAGATTATATACAGATATATAATACAATATGTATTATATATTATATAATCAAACATTTTTTTTTGTTATAGCGGACTTCTGAGCGGGAAGTTCACCAGATTGTAAGCAATCACCACCGCCCATTAACATTAGCAGAGATAGGGACTCTGCAAATGCGTTTCCCTCGTATAAGGAATGATTTACGGCGAGAAAAAAGGAAAAGGGGCGAGGAAAAAGATAAAACTTCTGCTCCTCCACTCATCGCACGAACAGAGTCTTAAAGTTATACAAAACATAAGGTATGTTTTCCGAATAAATTAATTTCGACTTAATTTGTATTAGATTTAAAAGTACGTCAAAATATGTAAAGGACTCGAACCGTAAAATTCCGGAACGTTGGTACTTCCATCTGAAAGCGACGTTGAACGCAGATCAGACGTGTCCCACTGAAATATTATTATACGTTTACTGGTTTTATTTTAGCAATGTCTATTCATTCAAATCTATTAATTGACATTTTTAATTACACATATATAATAACACACACACACATAATACACACACACACACACACACACACACACACACAAATCTCATGAATACTATTTATTTATCTTTTTTGCTATTCATTTAATGTTATTGTTTGTTTTGTCCTGCATGTACCTACTCTCTTGGAACGTAATGCCTGATTTTTCTAGCTAGACAAAGCTGTATTTTATACTGTACTGTATTTATTTATGAGCCCAATAAAGATTAACTACTATTCTTATTAATTTAACTTGCTACTAGCCCAAAGTACTTCTTAAAGTCTTCATCATATAAACAAAACCTAGTACTTTTTTTAATTCACAAAGTTTTTATACTTCCGAACATCTTATGATGGCCAAATCTACGTTAAAACAGTTCTCTCAAAAATTATTAAGGATTTATGAAGTTTAGGTTACCGAAAATATACAAAGTGACACAAATGACAAAATTAAAAAAATACAATTTATTGTACATCACTACAATGTAGACTTAACACAAACTAAACAAAATATTACTTATTTCTAATATTTCAATAATCAAACATTCAAAATAAACATGAAAACTTCAATACACATATCTTATTTCTATTAATGAAAATAAATGAGCAACAAAGTTTTATTTCTCCCAAAGTACATGCGTACTACATGGTATAATTTCAATAACAGTACTCTTACAAATGATAGCAAATATATTAAAATTATATACAATGAGACTATGCTGGCACTACAAATGTACAAAGTATCTATGTACATCAGAAATAGTATCGTTATCGAGCCAATCGTCCTCTTGCGTGGCCACTGAAGCTGTATCCACTACTAGCCTGGAGTGAATGACTACGTCGTCGACTATTTGATAACCGTTCCACTCTAATAGCTCCCTGGAACACCACATTATAACTTGTTAGAAAATTAAACAGAGCTACTGAAACATTGAGGCTTTTGTTTAAATAACGCATTTGGAGAGCATTCTTAAAGGTAGCTGGGGACATAAAAGCAGAGTCAGAACAATAAAATTAATTCAGCTATGTGAAATAGAACATTGACATTATAATATTATTTTTACTGATACTATATATATGTACTCAGTCGAAAAACTCATCACTATTGAACTTTTTTTTTCAAAATTTAGATTTATAGAGGTTCATCGGATAGTTAAAGTACATTATTTCGTTTGAACAGTTTTTTTTT
>NC_052112.1:2823139-2834426 GCF_012273895.1 Zerene cesonia | reverse complement strand
GTAATTAGACCACTGAAGAACCGCCATACTGGTACAAATGACCTAGTAATTTGTGTCACCATCTCCCGGTCTAATATGTAGAGAAAGGAATAAAAAGACTTTAATCACCTTAATGTATCTTAGAAAGTTAGGGAAAGCTTTAACGAAGTTTCTGACGCAATGTGAGATTATCATAATTTTATAATGCGAATAACATTTATTATGGAAATTCTTGCAAATGAATTGAGTGAAGTAAGAAAGATGAAGGTTATATTTGAAAGAAAGACTTACTCGTTAGTTAAGTACAGCATGTTGTTATCAGGAATACACTCATAACTTGATGACATGTCTTCAAAGTTACTATGGTTTGGTACATCTGAAATACAAACAATGACATTATAATTTATATTTCACATACTAACATTATAACAATTTATTATTAAGGGGACTTATGTGTGGAAAATCCTGAATCTATCTTTCCTTTCTTTTGAAATCAAATGTAGATTTGCACAGAAAGCTGGTAAAATATTAATATATATTTGTCACCTCTCTGCAACTTGATTTTTATTAATATTACTTATCAATTGTAAGACTGAAATCAACCTCTTTATGTTGAATGACATCCACCTTAGTTGAAATCTACCATAAATCAAAAAACACACAATTTTTTTGGTATTCGAATTATTTATAGGCTTTACTGTTTACAATTAATAGTAACAATTACCTTTACTAGCGACCATAGCCAAACTATTCATATTTAGGTCTCTCTGTTTCTCATAGTCCCTTGCAACAAACACTGCCATTTGGCTGCAACAACCCAGATGCAATGTGTCAGGAGGACCAGGCCCTATGCCTTTAGAGCACACAGTGTATTGGGGATACCTAACCACTATGTTGCTGCACCTGAAAATAAATAAATAAAAGCTTCAGAACACTATAAAATAGTTAATTTTAAAATTATGTTCATTGAGGGCAAGGATTATTCATCGTTTTTAAAACTATAATACGCACTAAAAATATATAGGTAAAAAATAACAAACAAAACATTATAAACATAATTTGTATACCTTATATCTTTAAACAAGCAATTCTTGTATTTGTATATATATATATATATATATATATATATATATATATATATATATATATATAATTGGAATCTCGGAATTGGCTCCAACGATTTTCATGAAATTTTGTATATAGGGAGTTTCGGGGGCGATAAATCGATCTAGCTAGGAATCTTTTTTAGAAAATGTCATATTGGTGTTTTATCGACTTAAACTTAAAGAATATATCTCATATATTTCATATTTTGAATACAAATATGATTTATAAAATACGTGTATAAATAAAACTGTAGCCAGTATCAGTAGCGGATTTGGGCTTAGGCCCATGAGGCCTGGGCCTATGGTGGCAAATTTCGGGGGCACCAACATTTTTAAGATGACAAATTTTTTTATTATTATTGTTATTATTTTCATTATTTTATACACACACATATATGTACTATTACAAAATACAAACGGCGCCATATCGTCTCGGCCTAGGGCTTTCTCAAACCTAAATATGCTACAAAATACAAAATCACACACCAATCATTAAACTGCTCTCTGCTCCATTCAAAAAAATGATCCAATCGTCTCAGGCCATTCTTCTCCAAAGATTTGAACAGAACATTAAAATCTCCGTTTGGTGTAGTGAGGATGACCACCCAGGGTTTGATGAAACCAAACACTGTGTGTATAAATCTTTCTAGGTCATGTGGAAGCATGTGTTCAATCATCTCAATGGCTACCACTGCATCACAGCCTATTAATCTATAGTCAGGGTCGGCAGCATTACCTTGAAATAGCTAAAAACATAACAAATTATATGATACAAGCTAGCCACTAGTACTGGTTTTGCACAAATTGATAAAAAGAGGAAGTTTGTTATACTACACTTATTGAGCTGTGACAAATTCTTTTCAAATTCCAAAATGAAGAGAGTTTATTGTTAAGGGTAAATATATCACAATTTACTATTGAGCATCCTTAAATTATAAAAACACTTAATTTAAAGTAAATATTCAAATAAATAACTAATCAAAATAACAACAGCATTAATGGCAATTAACAATACTATAAGCAATTGATTGAACTTACTGTTACTTTAAGTGGATTTTCCCTCTTTGGTATGTAATCCTCACAACCAAAAAGATCAGATGAGCATTGCAATGGTATGCTCTCTATATCAACACCCATGATGTGCTTGATTCCAGGAACTTCTTTCAGGTATTTTATGAAACTCATATCATGATATCCAAAATCAACTACCTAAAATTAAAATCACACAAAACAAACAACAACAAATATTATCATATATGAATTGCATAGGCATTTATGTTGATAAATACTATCAGTATTAAATAATAATCATTATTGAATTTTAATTACATGTCATATTTTGAAGTTGTTATATAGTTGAAAGAAGACAAATTCTTAAACATGTCATAAATCTGTAATGATGTATAAAAAGCGTACCTTTTCTAGTTTCCCACACCATTTCTCGTCCATAAGACAGTCACTGACTGCTGCATATCTTTGGACATACATAGGGGGAAAAAAAACAACACCCTTCTCATCGTGATATTCTGCAAATACCTGATCCTCAGAATCTTCATCGTCAGACAGATCTTCATTACTATTGAAAGTTAACCGAAAGTTTTTGTAGTATGGTCTTAGAAGGCTGTCCAGCACTCGTACTAGCGCTTCCCGAAAGAAAATAAGAGTTTGCAGTGCAATTATCATTTTACATAAATATAACTGAGGATTTCAAAAGTGACTCAGTTCATAAAGCAATGGGAAGGAACACCGACATTCATGATGTTCACATGTTTGTTTTCGTTGTCCGACGCCGGTGTTTTTGTTTTTCACAAATGTCATATAATAATCGTGTCATTGTCAAAAATATTTGACATAGCATATGTTACTGTCAAAATCGCTATATACCAATAGACAAATACTTTAGCAGAGTCAAAAAGGGTACCGATAAGTATGACAGTAAAGGACTCTCTTACTTCAAAATATATTTACATGATAATTATTTAATTGTCTTACAATTTTATTCTGGTACTAGTATATATAAATTACGTTCGAGTTTTTTATTTATTTCACAAATTAATTTACTACCTTTCGGCCAGCGACTTTGCCCACCCAGTCAAAAAAAATCCCATGGTATTAAGACGTTTTACTGCGTTATAAGGTTGCCTATATCACAATATATTTATCTATGTACATCCAGATACAAAAATCACGTCCTAAAATTACTCGGTTGAGAAAAGAAAGGAAACAAAAAAACACTTTCGAATTTATTATATTAATAAAGATTATTTGGATAGATACTGTAATTTAAAAATACTTAACACGGCTCATATTTAAAATATTACATACCTTTTGTGTTCAGAGCTGATCGATAAGATAAGCTTCCAACCTGTAACGACACATTTTATCCCAAGGGAGCATTTAATCGAGATAAAAAGTATTTTATCACCTAGGTTAGCTCATACTCTGTCTTTATACCAAAATTTCATCAAAATCCGTTCAGTAGTTTCAGCGTGATCGACGGACATCCAAACAAACAAACTTCCACATTTATAATATTAGTGTGATGAAAGGCTCAAATTTAAAAGAGTAAGTTTTAAAATTCTGGCTGGTCATTAAATAATAATACAAGTGCCATCCAGACTAGGGCTTGTGTAGAATGCCAGTATATATTTTAATCTAAAGTTATGAATGTACCAATGTACCACTTGACGACGGATTGAACTTCGAAGTTTGATTATTGAAAATTGTAAATACACTACTATTAACTCGACTGAAAAAAACCTCAGACTGATATGGATCACCTCATAAATTTACAATAATCTTCTTTATAAATCACACAGTCAACAATAAATTAGAGGTGACTCAACGTTGCAGCTGTACCAGACTTGTTCTATGGAAATAAATTAATGCAATAATCTCAGGGGACAATGATACTTAACGAACGCGGAAAGATTTGAAAATTCAATAAGGGAAAGATAAATATTGTCAAATATAATTATTATATACACAGCATACTGGTGAAGTTAATGGAGACCATGATATGTGCCAGATATTTTCAAGAAGCTGGGTCAGGTACTAAACAAAGGTGCTTGTAAAATTTAAAATTCACACAATGCAGAATTTAGAATCTGTGAAAAGATCAACTTGTATAATACCACAGATAACATAATGCTATATTTGTATTATAGATAATATCAGTATTAAAATATACAATAATATAGAATATAATTTTCAAAATTACTCATCAATTTAATTAACTATTTCGCGTCATAAGCGTCGGTAAAAAAAATTATGAAGCATACTATTTTTTGTAATATATTATAATTAGCAAATTAGCCATTATAATATGTCGGAATTTCGAATTTCTGCGTTTTGGCGTAATACACCCTGATTAAACCTAATTGCGTAGGCCCTAATAGAGATATTACCTAACGATGGCATTTTTAATTAATGATTTAACATTTCTAGTTGTTACGAAACCAAAAATAATGGTTAATATGTGTACCTTCAAACAAATAATATTTCGGAATCTTGAAATTTTACAAATTTTAATCTAAAATATCAAAATCGAAATAACCCCAAATATGGATGCCTTCTCGGACATACGTTCTACATTTAAGTAAAGAATGCATACTCAGAGCCCTTGGGAATGAGCCTTGGATTAGGTCGTACTCACACAACAGAAAAGCAGTCACAGGTTTTGTGATTTTTTTAAAGTGAAAAATTGACACGCTTGGAAAAGAGCAATTACAGAGTTTCTTGCCGGCTCTTGTCTATAGAAACTGCTTTCCGAATCGGTGGTAAATTTTAAAGCTGTGTTATGACGATTCGAAAGTGCTTCTATGAGAAGTCTAATTGAATAAATATATATACAGTTTGAGTTAGTATTTATGTTCTGTGGCATTGCACCATGGTATTAACCGTTTAAGTGGCGATATCATGGGTAAGGATATGGTAAACCCCATCAGTAGGAGTCCGTCACCGGGTCCAGCAAGATCTAGAGCGATAGAAGGTGGTCGCCATTTTTACTCACTGAGAGCGGCATGGATGGAACTCTCTTACGCCATCTCGCCGCACTGTAGGATAGATTTTTGCCTGGCGCCGGGTGTACCGTAGAAATTAAAGAATTCACCGTTCACAAAAGACTCAAAATTCTCTGATATATTAATTTTAACGGGACAATAGTAGGAGCAATGTACATTTAAGCGGCCATAGAATTATACAATATGAATGTTATATAATCGGAGTGATAATGTTATGCGATTTTTTATTTTTTTGGTTCCGGTTGCAAATGTTGTGCAAAGGTCAATTTTGTAACATGTTCTTTTGAACTTCTATAGATAACAATAATATATCATATGTAATGCCGTGATATAACGTCGAACCTAAACTTTAGATGGCGGAAGGAAAAGTGGGTCATCTTGAATTCATGGGAAGTGAAAAGAGATAATATTATGAAATATTCAACATAAAATAAAAAAAATATCAGATGTACATAACATGTTTAAGATTATTTCTTATCACTTCAAGGAACGAATATATGAATAAGTATTTATAGTTATGCGTTTCTATTAAATATTAATATACAAAATGATATAATGTCATGAGTGAAATATAGTTTTTTTAAAATAAATGAATATTTAAGGATAGCATATAACATGTAGCATAAGTCATAAATCAATTAGGGAGGTATAATTCATATATATGTATAACAGTCCCATATTATATGTACCTTATCCTAAAATGTTATATTGTCTATATTAATAGAAATGAATACCCCTGCGTTGCTAAGCGTAAAACTCGGGTATGGCAAAATAGGTTAAAAATAGGTTAAAACGTACCGTGGGTAAAGTCGGGGCAGACCACTTGATGTAGACGCTCGTCCCGGCTCCACTCGGATATCAAGATTTCTGTTTTTTTTCCCAAAAGAGCATTTAATTGGGATAAAAAGTATCCCAATTCAGCTCATACTCTATCTGTATACCAAATTACATCAAAATCCGTTCAATAGTTTTAGCATGATTGACGGACAGACATCAAAACAAACAAACTTTGACATTTATAATATTAGTGTGATACTATGAAATGTGATTTACGGCCGACTTTTAAACTATAATTTAGAATGGGTAATCAATGGCATAAAATATCCACCACGCTATGGCCGTGGGTATAGTATTATATTTTATAAGAACATGTATATTAATATTTCACAAATACATTTAACAATTTTTGTTTCATCAATATTAGCAAATTTCATTTAGAGTATTATATCATGACCTCGTGTAACTATGTTATGATCAAATTAAAAATCACATATAATTATAATGTGACAAGTATGAATCTACGCCCAATGCGTAACAATTCATAAACTATATCCAGGTGTTGATCGAATATTGAATATCATGCAATTATAATTAATTGAAACTTGCTAAAGTGAATGGTAGTTTGTTCATAGTGTCTACCTATATTTCACTGCAGAAAAAAGTTCTTAAACAAAAACATGCGACAACAACAATTTAATATGCACATCATACCGTTGACCGTCTGAGTTCTATGGAATGTACAGTTAAATACTGATACGTGTATGTAGTTTAAGTTTTTAGTTCAATTGTGTTTTCATTGTAGCGTTGTAAGTTCGACCTGCATACAGAACTATCGCATGCCTGTTATGAAATTACTGTTTTGTGTTACTTAGAATACATATACAAATAATTTTAATTGAACAAGATATCAGACCCAAAAAAGTTACAATATCCCGTTCGCATAAATATGATTTTCTTAATGTAATAAGTAGAATACTTATGCAATAATATCCATATTTGCTTGCAACATAAAAATACATTCAAAGTGTAATATTCATAATATATACCTTTTCATTCAATGACACACACACGATGCTTTACAGAAAATAAATTGAAACGTATCGACGTTTACGACGACGTAGGTATCGACCTAATCTTATCTTTGCTCGGTAGCTTATGCTCACTCGAAAGCTTGAATCCTTTAAAAGTATAAATACAATTTAAATGCAGATTGAAAGTATTCATTTTAACTCGAAAGTCAGTGTGGTAATGTAACAATTCTTATAAACACAAATCCATGTATATATAATTTCAAATAATATTAATCCAATTTCAAACGAACGTATCTTTAACTCTTATTTCGATACAAAATCGAAAATTGAGAGCATAAATGAAAATAAATCAAAATTCTCCATTCACTTGAGTTGCTCCTTAATGGCGTAAAATATAAAAATAGACTAGTTCCTTTATACTGAAATTATGAAATAACTACGTGTGATCTTATTCTTAACATCTGACAGCTGAATGAGTCACCTCTTATTTTACATGTCAAGAAGGCTATACTTTCTTATTAGAATCACAATTGTTTTACAGATAGGAGACTTTTAAAATTACACCTAAGCCTTCGTACCGGTTTTATGCGCATACGCAGGTCGGGTGAAGAAAAGGCGCGCGCGACGCTTGAATCTGTCAGTTGCACCAGGGTTGCCAGTGGGGTCGGACATCAATCTAGTCATAGTAATTTAAATTTTTATTAAAATCGATTATCAAAAGGTCACCATGAAAGTGTTCATCGTGTTGGCAGCGGTTGCCGCTCTTGCAAGTAAGGAAAACTTATATTAAACTTTAGTGTCTTCAGATTTAAGTATGTAATATTTTGTGTTTTATCAAATGAAATATCAAAATAATATTTCAGAAGAACACGATAAGTGTCAATTTTAAGGAAGCATAAAATCTATTCATAGTTATTGAACTGAATAAGTTAAGTAGGTATCCGATTTACTAAGGATCTAAAATGAACCCGGATGCGAAATCAGTTCAAAATTATCGTGTGAATATAATACTAAGATGAATACTATAAATTCTGTACACAACCGTGGACAAATCGACAAATATGCATTTTCACCACTAAACTCGTAAAAATTTATATTCAGGAGAGCGAACTTTTCGTTTAGTATTCAAAAGTCGTCTGTCTGTTCAAAATATATTGAAATCGTCTCTTGTTTTTAAACACATATTACATATTTCAAAATCTAAAGGTATTCAATATATACTTATACGGTCTAATTAATATTTTTTTTAATTAATAGTTTAATCTTATTAGAAACCAAAAAGTAAAATGTTAAGTGGAAAAACATTGGCTATAAGTATATAAATAATTCATTAAATATAAGCATTGCCTATTTTACCCTAAAAATAAATCACCCTTAGCTGATTAGAAGGCTCTATTAATAATTGGACATAATTTATCGTAATAGTAATCTATTCCATAGTACTTTTTACAACTCCTCCTTAATTTAATGCTAATTAAAATGCATTAGTTTATAAAAAATACAGGAATTCCGAGTATACTCTTGTCCTGGTTTGTAATGGTATGACATTGACATTCACCGGTAGCATTCACTCATTTTTTTCCACTTATTACGCAAATAATGTTTTGACATACCATAATATTAAAATTTACGCAAATTCTTGAAGTATCTTTCGCAAAACTGCAATTTTGCACAAGTCACGAATAGTATTTTACAGCAATTGCAAACTAATTCTTTACAGTGTTAATGCGATTAAAATTTCAATATAATTAGTACTGCTAATTCGACATTTATATGAAAATTTAATTAATCACGGTTTGGCTTATCTTTTCTTATAACACATACGTTTAATCACAAGCTTAACGATTAAACTTTTCTTAGTCCAATGAACATATGCACAAAATTCGACTACTATCATAATTTCAAAACAGTAAACTACTAACTAGAGAAAGAAACTGAATTTAGTTCAGAATATGCTATATTGAAACAACAGGTTGTTCCATGAAAGGCTACGATCATTAAGCAAGATCAAGCAAGATCTTCAAGTTTAAATATTTACCCTTGGATCAAATATAGAAACATGTCCATAGGCTGTAATAGTTTAACTGAAAAATTATCTAACAATAAGATAACTTTATGACTTTAATAATTATGAATTATGCATTACTTCACAAGATAGAGACAGTAGTTTGTAAAAGCGCGATTATCTTTTACGAACTTCATTACATTTAGAAATGAAAGCGTAAATTCGTCATTTGAGACACCTCATTTATTACATTTATAGTTAAATACTATTAATATAATATAGATTTACAATTTATGTTGAAAATTTAAAAACAAAGCCCTGATCTGCTCTAGATAACACGACGTCTTGTTAATCGTACAAATGAATACATTAACTCTATTTAATTATTGATATAAACATAATAAATTAAACTAATGTTGTATTTATTGAATTGAATTAGCCTGGTGTCCTCATTAATTAAAGCTTGCGCCATCTTTATAAAATAAATAAATGATACGCATTTATTATTATTACAGTTAATAAATTAATCAAATACAGAACACAAGCAGCTGTTTAAGTCCGTTTTCTATTAATTTTTTGTGTATTTAAATTCACGTATGAGTACCGACAGTTATACTAGATGTATATTCATGTTCATTTTGAAATGAAGTAAAATTTCCATCGGAAAATTATGACGAACCAACAAACTCTCATACCAAGTAAATACGAGAAGATTCTACAGCTTAATAAAATCTGTGGGTCAGCCCACGACCCCTGATGCATCCAAGCGATGCACCACGCGATGTTGTAATCGTCACCTCACTTTCACTTGTTGCGTCACCCGCCCCCGCTCGCGTTGCGGTACGCTGCGCGGGCGTCGCATGCCATCTTGTATATCCCACGTGTATGGCCATGGATTTTTTGTTAACAATATAAACAATAGATGGATGATTAGATGCTGATTGAATCTTTCTTGTAATACTTTAATATATTTTGTAATGGACTTTATTAAATGCCGAAAGGCGCGACAGTTATATTTTGTAGGTATAGAATAGGTTTTTCTCATAAACTTATGACAATGTATAATAAATTATTATTTCTCTGAACATATTTAAAGCTTGTTATTAAATACGGCATGGCAATAATAAAAAATACGGCAGCATAATTATATGGATGTTCTTCCTCATAGTAGCAGATGTAGGTTGAGAATGTAACCCCTCCATGAGAGGCATCTAAAAGGTCATTAGGTAACACAAGACCGGCTGCCCACTCATTCCGGCAATTCATTTGCATATGTAATTATTAGCTAGATACAAATCTAATGTTAAGTTATACAATGAAGACCCAATAGTGTCGTAATAGAGACGTGTTTTGTATAAATTCGATAAGATGACTATTTATACACGCAATTTTAATATAATATTGTATTAATTACAATACTTAAAAAATAAACGTAAAGTTACTAGTTCACGTGTCACGGCCTTGACAATTCGCTAAAATTTGAATTGCAAAAATGTTAAACATTTTTTAATGAAATCAAATGTCGCTCTTCTAAAATTTTGCAACCGAAACGTGTTATAAACACGTGAAGTCGCGATTCCGTAGCTTCTTTATAAATATTTCGTATTCTCTATTTAAGTCTATTTTGCTTGCAATAGATCCGCGTATCTTGTCGTAACGTCTCATGCAATAGGCTTGAGTTTAGCTCGCTGTATCTAAAACCGCATTATCAGTATAAGCTATATAAACGCAATACACTTCGAACAATTTCGCAGGCAAATATTTAGACCTTTATATTGTTATTTGCGTGCGTCAAACTCTGACATGCAATTCTGTTACAACATGCAGTGCAATAACACGACCCTAACACGTTGTCAATCAATTAAGTATTGCTAACCAAAGCAATCGTAAGAGCAAGTATTGTAAACCAATAATGTGTCGCTGACGTTCACTGGGGTTATATAATAGTGCGTTATTATGTAATCCTGACCCGTTCTTAAAAGTAACAAATACAACTGTTCTACTTCTCGGTTTGATTGATTCGCTTTCACACTCTTTGTCACCTCGATCGACGGTTCTAAATAGAGGGTACAGAGCAATAATTAATTGTATTATTACGTACTTGTAATTCGCTTCGAATATGTAATATAAACGATGGAATTTATATATAATTATAAAACATGAATTTGTACCAACTATTTCAAATTACTAGCATGGTACTTTAGGAGGGTTCGCGAGTATTTCGAAGTCCAAAACTAGAAGTGTCATAGTCTCTCCTTACAGTGTACCATAGATTGTATTCATTGTGGGATAGTAAAGACAAAGAAAGATATCATGACAAAGCATTATGCCACTATCGTCCTGTAACTTATACCTTATTTAAAC
>NC_052112.1:2806030-2822139 GCF_012273895.1 Zerene cesonia | reverse complement strand
ACCCCACTGTGTTCCGTCGAGCCACTTTAGTGAGGGGGCCACGGGAGCTGGTTAAAATTCATCCGCGACCCCCTCGGCTACTTATACCTTATTCCTTATTTAAACCCCTAATATATCAACCTCAACACTATTCTAATAGTTCGTTATGTCCCTTCTAGATGCCCAATTCAAATGTCCCAACAAGGATGGTCAATACGAAGATGACAGGCAGTGCGACAAATTCTACGAATGTGTGGATGGTGTTGCCACCACCAAGCTCTGCCCGGACGGTTTAGTCTTCGACCCTACTATTAGGAAGATCAACAAATGTGACCAACCCTTCAACGTCGACTGTGGAGACAGGACTGAACTTCGTAAGTAGTAGTTGTAATTAGATATAATTTTAATAAAGTTGTTCTGTCATAGGAAATAATATACTATAGCAATGTAAGGCACAATAAATCAATATGTTCATTAGTTACTATTTTAATAGGTCTAGCTAAATCATTAAATTTTATTTACTTACCTATAATTCATATATCTACAATGCATATGTGCACAATGAATGTCCCAAGGTCGTTTTTCTGTGCCAGACATGAAAGTATCCTGTCTACCTTTGACCGCCTAGGTCACGCTACTGAATTTACCACTAATATTATTTAAAAGGATGCCACATTTTGAACTTTTGGTATATAAGGCAGATAACGTTTTAAACTTAAAATTATGAAAGAAATATCTCGCATTCGAAATTCGTATATTGGCGTAAAACATTTTATCAAATAATTAATTGCCATATTTCATACATATGTTACATTTAATATTCATACAAACATAACATTTAATCATTTTAAAATACTTTAATTAATTTGAAAACAATATAGCCGCCGGTACTAGAAATATATAATGTTAAAGTCTATTAGCCCAAAAGAAATCTAACTTCCTGTTTTGTAGAATAAAGAGAACTGTTTCCTAGAAATCAACCTTACAACAACATGTCGAGAAGTTTCAAGGATTTCAACATCTTACTTACATATAAATTCCCATTTCTAGTGTGATGCAATGTGTTCGTTTTATTTAATAATTCGATTTCAAAAGTAACTTTCGACAATTCACCTTGACGCTTTTATTTTTATACGTAATTCGGTTTCTTTTAACAGCAAAACATTTCGTAGTAAAACTTGTATTTTACTGCCAATATAGGTACTTATTTGTGCATTGATTCGAAGTGTGGTAATTATGTGATTATAGTATCATTTAAGGAAATTATGAGTAATAAAGTTTCAAATATATTAATAACACTACAAATTTTGAACCATATATTAAAATAGCGATATTTATATTTAGATAGTCTTGTAAATTTCAATGACCTATCCGTTTTTACGTCTAGGCTTTAAATATAGACAATCAAATAGGCGTCCTATTATATATTTGTACGTCTACCACATTTCGAGAATAGGTACATAGTTTTCCAAACCCACCCAGAACATTCGTACAACTCCTAGATTATGCTATTATGTATAAATAACGTAATGAATATTTAAAATCTATCCTTTACCTCTGGATTTATCAAATTGTCGTTTTACAGAACCCCCCAAGCCCAACAGCCAGTGCCCCCGTAGAAACGGTTTCTTCGCCCACCCCGACCCAACTGTGTGCAACGCTTTCTTCAACTGTATCGAAGGTGACGCCATCGAGGTCAAGTGCACAGCCGGACTTCACTTCGATGAATACTCCGGAACCTGTGTCTGGCCTGATTCCGCAGGAAGACAAGGATGCGCCACCCAAGACAGTAAGTTCATGAGGAATAATAGGATGTTATGACTTCAAAAGCTATAAGGATTTTATAACAGCCACATGTTAAAAGTGTGTTTAAACAAGAACCTGCTAAAACGACTCTAGAGTTCATAATTGACTGCTTAATTTTAAGCGAAATCGTTCGAATAACTTCAGCTAACCAGCAATTTACTATGGCCACGATCACAGTTCCTTAATCGCAAATTGAGGCTTTTAGCTGAATTATTATGGAGTAATTTGAAGGTCAATACGTCAAGAATTTGTTAATGATATTGATGTAGATTGGCGTGGCAACTTGCCCTCTCACTTAACCGGTCAGTGGCACAGATAACACAAAGAGCAAGTTTTAGTCGTGTGTAATGTATACAGTGAGAGGTTCGGTGATCGATATGCCCTTCCACGGATTCATGTTCCTTGCGTTCACTGCCATTTTTGGAATTCTTGTAGTGTCTGATTATGAACTATTCTGCTAATATTATTATTACTTTTACTTCCCAATTATTTCCTCACAATGTTCATTTATACTTAATGGAAAATTATTTCTATAATAAGTCTAATAAAGATGTAACCTCTTTAGAAATACGAGATTATCTACTGTTAGAGTTAATCACATTTTTTTTCCTCCAGAAAAGCTTAAGGACGGTTTTGAGTGCCCCAAGGAACAAGTAGTAGACGCCCAAGGTCAGATTGTCGCTCACCCCAAATTCCCCCACCCCAACGACTGCCAACGCTTCTACGTCTGCCTCAACGGCATCGAGCCACGTGATCTCGGCTGCCAAGTCGGAGAGGTCTACAACGAGGAGACACAGAAGTGCGACGCTCCCGAAAACGTTCGTGGATGGTAAGTTCAATAATGAACGGTAGAATGTACTGATGTACTGTCGTGAGTCGGTTTGTCAAATATTTGTCCCATTCGTAAAACAAATTTCTTAATACGTACATTGGTTCGTTAAAGCTAAGCTTCTAGTTTACTAAATTTTAAATCTTGATTCGTTGAGTCTCTTTCAAGGAAATCTTTTAAATTAATTGTTCTTAGTCTTCCCATTTATGTACCTTACAATGCTAAATATTGGCAAAGAAAATTTACCTTGCTCTACCTATATTACCTTCGTGTGTGTTCGTTTTACCTTCATTCAAGATTGACATATATGACTATGCAATATTTATTTAACAATAAAAATAATTTATTTACAGCGAGGACTGGTACAAGGATGCGGAAGAAGCCGCCCCCAGCCCCAAGGGAAGGTCTTAAGCTTTCATCAAGTGATATAATATAAGTTACACCTAAGACTTGATAAGTTAAATATACTTTAAGATAAACCAAGAATGTGTGATCTTTTATTTATCTCCTCTTGTAGAAATAAAATACCTAATAGTGGTTTTTTTTTTATTTTGATGACGAAATTAAACATTGCTTTAAAACAATATAATTGCAGGCAATCATATTTTATGCCCTAAAATTTTTGTTCATATAATATGAAAGCGAAATACCTGCGCTATTCTACTAAATAAATAAATGTTAATCCGTTTTTTGCTAAGTACAGCGACTATGTTCAAATTGTCAATATTTGCCCATGGAAAAAATACAGCTCTTTTATAATATACTCGTAATAGATAAAGTATCAGATTGACCCGGTGAAGCATATAATTCAAATACAGTTAAACCTACGTGATTGTTTGACAATTAGCTTTATTATATACACTTTAATTGAAGACAATTCAATGATCTTTAGACGTATATTAAGATATTGAAGCCAGATGGAACAAGAAACAGATCTTAGATTGTACGTAAGGGCTTAATGAAAGCCTATAGTTTATTATACCTTCTGAGAACTTTTTGTATTAACTTTGTCACTTTTTTCTTAATTATCGCCATTTATTATTCTAAAGAGACTTCAATAGCCTCGATGCGTTTATAATTATATTATGCCAATGTAATTATAAACGCATATCAACATATAGAAGTACATAATTACGTTAATATATTCACGAATTTCAGATATTCGTAGTATGTAAAAAAAATACCTTGCAAGCCAGTTAGACACACACCTCATAGGGTTAATCGCATATTAACGACGTGCATAAGGTAAATAAGGCAATACCCTTGACATTCGACCCTCTATTAATGTACCAAATTAGAATTTAAGCAATATAACATTAACACCAACTTTGCCAATTTAAATCTATATTAAAATATATCAACATTTTGTAAGTTTGGACAGATTTATTAAAATTTTGTACGCAAATACGACTAAACTACAGGAAACATTTTATGAAAGTTGGCTGGTTGCAGCTTATATTATCAGTACAGCTTTTACTCTGGCGAAATCGCGAGAAATACAAGAATAGAAAAGAATAGAATAGAAAAAAAATCCAAAAAATGATACAAAAGATTTGATTAACACTGATATAAATCTCTACCATGTCTGAATACTATAATAACAGGATTTACGCAAATGATCTGATACTGAACTTATCAGAAAGGTTTCTTTTATATTAAATGCTAACGAACCAAATTTATGGCTTTCCTTGAGAGCTTGTTGCTACGCCGAGAGCTCATATGGTGTGATTTGACTGACCTCTGTTTTTATCTTATTTTTTGTCTATAAACTTGACTATCTGAATTTAATCACTATATAATAATAAATATATAAACGTATTGAGTTTACTCAGTGATTTTATATAGATAAAAGTATGAATTACTTAACTTTATTCAACGAGCCCATTGCTCTAAATATTACATAAATTACTTAGCGACCGTTAGTTAAATAATCACTACCTATCGATCATGAATATGTATGAATATATGCCTTAAACGATATGTTTTAATCATTAATGCTATAGATAACTAAAGATCTAGTTTCGATCCCAAGAGATACATTATTTGAATTACAATCCAGAGCAGAATACTAATTAATCACGTTCTAATTAGATTAAATATTAACGTATTTAAGAGTTTAAATTAATTGCAATTCAATGATTTATTATTTAAACAAATCAATATATAGATAAGAACACATTAGACTCTTGTATAATTTGTTCCTGTTCTACTGTTTGTTATCCCAAATATAAAATACATACGTATATAATGTAACAGCTCAGTATTTCCCGCGATTGTTGCCTTATAGTTATGTGAGATTTTCCAGATAATTTTCGACCGTTGTGAAGAAAACTCTCCCAGAAGAAACTCATTTAAAGCCTTTTTTATTATTCGTATACAGTACAGTCTGTTACACTCACGTTTATGATTCAAAATATTGATAAAAATTTATCGAAATTCTCATCGAAAATGCACTCATTGTATTATTTACAAACAATGGATCTATTGTCCTGAACAATGACTTACTGTGAAATATATTATCAAATATGAATATTATTGATCAAGTTTTTTAACTGTCGATTTCAAATTTGCAATGAAAAGGTGTTAAGTCTATTGCGTATTTGATCACGTCACAATGAACATTTTACACAACAAACTTTAATAAGAAACATTCTTTAACAGATTTGACTTCCTGTCTTATAGAAATGTTATATCCTTGATTTTTAATAGGTCAAATTCCATTAAATAAATTAATTTCATTGGGATAGTGCTTTATCAAAATTCTGAAGATGTAATGTAAGACTAAGACTAACTACAAGATTCAATAGAATTCAAAAAACGAAAGTGCATTCCTCAACTTACGTACGTCATGGCTCTGAAAATTATATTATTAAAATATTTACTTTATTGCCGATGACAATTAAAAACAGCTAAGGCTGCCTCTCTAGATAATCAACGAAAATGCATAAATTATTCATAATAGTAATATTAAGTGCTACATTATTTAAACAGAATAATCTAATTAGGTGATTCATACACTATTAGTACTAATATAGTATTGTATTATCTCTGCTATTAGTAATTGCATAGATAAAGTCGGAATACCTCTCGCCTATTAGACTAAATATTTGATACTGCAAAGGTGCCTATCATAATAGAGATGTGAAACGTATTGAAATATTAACGTTAATAAATACCTATCGTCTCAAATGTGAGTAGGTACGTTAGAAAAATTTTTGCAATCACCTTTGCGTAGGCTTGTCTAATTATGCTATGTCAATTTTCGTCACCTAGCTGACCCACAGTACTAGACACTAGGTATTACAACTTATAAGACCAGTTTTCGATAGGCATTCCGTTACCCAACCTATATTGTTGCTCATATTGCTTAATTGCTATCAGGCATTTAAATCTATTGACGTGCAGTTTGAACCGTCAGACTGAAAGAAAGCGCATTGTGTTATAGAAATAATATCTGCTAGACATATTTCATATCGTCTTATATTAATTTTATTTAGAAATTTTTCAATTACTAGTTATGCAGGACAAATTATCTCATTAAGTAATAAGATAATTACGAATTTAATATCATTTGCGTACAGCGAAATACTTTCTACCATTAAATAATGAGTTTTATTATTGAGTACAATTTAGTTATATCACGATTATGATTACGTAATATTTTTTTATAAATCACATCGCCAAGATCCTTGTTACGAAAACTACGAAATAGACAGCTGGAACTCAAAAAAAAAATGTAATATATGTTTGGTATACGTTGTTCTTCTTTATACGCATTACCATATAAGGTTTTGTAGTCGCATTTAAAACATACAACAGATAAATCATACAACTCACAAAAGTAAAAGGACCATCTTGTCGTGGCCGGGGAGTCCTTGAACAATGGCAAGCTCCAGTGTTTGTTGCATTCGATCTGATAAATAGATGTAGATAAATTAAGATCTATTAATAGAGACACGTTGCATCCCATAGTTGTGCTGGCTGATTAGAATATTAATCGAGAATGCTTGGTAACAGCTATGGTAAGAATCAGGCTTGAAAATTGTAGACTTGTTTATTTTGTACTACATGAATACTAGTATCTTATCCTAGAGCTATAATAAAAGGATTTTTCATATGCAAGTTAGCAAGAGGGAAGTTATCACATTTTAGCACTAGAATGTTCCAAAAATCAAGGTGCACGATATCAAATCAAGATAGTATAAAATATACTTTAAATAAACCATATAACTTTAATTAAATCGATTTGTTAAAATGAAAACGATTGAATATGAAATTACTCTTGTTTTCTTTCTTACAATTTCACTCCGTTGCACTAAACTTAGCATATTTACATACACAATAGAATTAAATAATGCGTGCTAGTTCTAAACGGCCTTACATCAACAAAAATGTACCAAAAAAATCTAATTTTGCAATTATATTAAATCCAATGTCATGTTAAGCCTTCAAGAATGTTTGTGAAAGGAATCATCGGTATTTCTAATTGAATTTACTAATTATTTTTAATTTATTCTTGCGCATTAGCATGCCACTTATAAAAGAAATTTTACTTATTTGATTTGTCAAACTACTTTCTAAGGGTATATTCGTGGCTCTTAATTTAAGTACGTAATAATGAAAACATGTTTAAGCAGACTTTGCAAGAAACAACGTAAAGATTAAGGGACTCAGTTATTTTAACTTATAGGTCCAAAAATACTTCGGTTTTAACGTCATTATTTATATTCTTGGAATAATAAAAATATGATTGTACAAGGTCCTGAAAAAATTCACACAGCACTTCCTTTTGACTTAAAATTCCTCAATTCACTCGTTACAACATGAAGCAAGATATTTTTTAGTCACTTTTGATATAGGTACTTGAATGCCAAAAATAATTATTTTCAGTTTTGATTGTTGTTCAATCTATAGCTCAACTGAGCCTGATGGACCGTATTATTTAGATTATTATTCCATTTTTGACATAAATATCATCATATATAAACGAGAACAAAGCTATAAATAAACATTAACAAAATCATACGATGTAAAAGTTTGCTTTTATATATACCTACTAATTTAAAGCGAGTGAATATAGAAGCAGCTACTTAGATAAGAAATTTTGTGTTTAAGTTCTTTTGCAACAAATCTTTCACATTTTATTCAAAATCGTATGAACCCATTTTATATATTTCTAATAACATACAGAATCTGATGTATTTTGTTATGTTTGTTGATATAAATAAAACTAAATAAATACAACTCGACAAAACTTTTACTAGGAAGTAAGAAACGGGTTCAAGAACCGAAGTGAGACATGATGAAACAATGGTGAGTAGGCTCCGTGTCCCGGAATGACTCATTGTAAATCGACACACGTGTTTCGTGAATTGTCCTAGGAAACTAATAAATATTGTTCAATGCTGATTTAGAAGAAAGCGCCATTGATTGATCGCGTGACTTAAATAATAAAATATATTCACAATATGCAGTATTTATAATATATCCTTTTGGAATATTCAAATGGTCGAATCGTAAACGGCAAAAGTTCGTGCAGTTATGTGTTTATTTTAAAATATAGAAAACAAAATTTTATTGTTTGACATTAAATAGTCTGTCAACTTTATTTGTTTTTCATTTTAAGGAATTAAACTTCTCCTTTACCACCAGGCTGTCTGGAAGAGATACCGTTGCGTAGGATCGCCTGTTGTGCTCTTGCTTGTTATACACATTAATGCAAAAAACTTACAGCAGTGGTGTACATGATGACAATCTAGTTCTATTCTTTTAATTATTTTATCATTTGGTGCACAAGAAAGTGTTTTATTTATTTGTTGCATTAAAATTCGTAAAAGAATAATAATAATAATTATAATAATTCTGAAAAGTCCATATCAACGAGATAACGGTAAATGGAAAACTTAAACCATTTTAGAGCAAAATTATGCATTAATAAAAGTGTATTTTATATTTTATTAGAAGCATATGCTTACATATCAATAAAAATTATGATTTACGTCTAAACTAATGCATAATTTAACATAAATCATTTCTAAAGTTATAAAATATTCCATTAAAATAGTAATAGAGTTAGGAACTAGCAATATAATTTTATATGGTAACATTATTTTCTACTTATATTACTTTTGATGGGTTATACGACGGAAGTAATAATATAGTAGAAATAATACTATAAATAGTAAAATTTGTTCGATTTTTTTTTTTAAATTCAAGGTTAAAAAAGACGTTTCTTAAAAGGTTAAAAGAAGACACACGAAGCTATAAGATACCCATAACGAAAAGTGACATTAAACCATATTTAGTGCTTGTTAAATTGGACGTGATGTTTGACCGTACCGATGAGAGCGACCATGTTGTCCTGGTCCGAGGCTGACTACTTCGAGTACGAAAAATGTATTCAATGCTATTAAAATATATAGATACATTATGATACGCATTGTGGCTTTTTCTCTTCATTATACACACGACTATAAACAGCTCATTCTACAGGAATGACTGCGATGTTTTGTAATAAAATAAAATTTTATACACTTACATTAAAATATAAGGAAGTCTGGTTATCGATGTCTTAACGAGAAATGAAGTCGTTTATTTTATAATCATGGTAATAAAAGTAATACAGATACAAGATACAGTTTTTTTCTAAGTTTCAATACACTATGGCATACTTTAAAATATTTTCGAATTATTATGAGCAAAATATCAAAGCGTTTCTGTGCTGCGTTTTCCCGCGCTGTCAAACGATAATATCATAGGAATGAATTCTTTCAAAACAGTTAAGAAAAGCCCACTCTCTAGCCTCCAAACTATATCCAGACACAAAAACCATATCAAAGAATCGTTTATAGCGAAGCGAAATAAGCAAACTCACTTTTGCATTTATATCAGTAATTATAGCAATGATAATAATTTCATTGTTACGACATATTAAGAATACCAATTATATTTTAAGCGACTATGAACATTTTAAATCAATATCATATTTTTTTATAAAAAATTATTCCGACGAATTTATTTCTCCAAGAGTGGTTAGCAGTTTTAACTCATCGTATATAAAATATATACATATACATTTTTTATCTATTTATTACAACTCCGACAACCAAATTTTCATACTGCATAGTACCACGATATAAAAGAATGTTAATTGTACCGTTAATGGCTATCCACCACCATTAATAAAATAGTAATGTATATTTCAAAGTTTCACTCTTATTCTATGAACGTGCAACACTTGGCCTGCGCATGCGTCGTTCACGGCTCTCGTTACTTACTTGGCAATACAGAGCAACCTTTCAGGGGAGTCGCACGTGTACTTTCATTTAAAAACTTATTTTTAATTTAGTATAAGTTTGTTAATCAAAATGAAAATTTTAATTCTTTTCGGTTTCGCTGTTTGCTTTGGTGAGTACATATATTTTTATTATTTGTTATGTTACCGTAATTCTTTTTAAATTGTATTATATCAGTGTATATCACAATAAAACAGCATTAACTTTTTATTTTAAAAATAGTAATTGTATTTTTGAACTTCAGATAATTAAAAAAGCTTCCATATTTAAAGTTGAATAAATAATAGATTAATTGGTAATCAAATGTTTAATTAAACATAAATCTACAAATTTGTACTAATAAATGAGTGAAACAATAACAGGGAAGCTCAAAACCATAAATTTCCGGGATTTATAATAATTGAAACTATAGTCAGAATAGCTGGCAAACTGGAATATATTGCTGCGTTTTTTCTATTACATCAACTTCTCAGTATTTTTGCATAACCCTTAGTACTTTAAATGTTACATTAAAGGATTATGAAAGTAAAGGCAGGGTTTTCAAGGACACATTGCAAATTCCATTGGATTGTGGTTACTGTCACTTTACAATAAAATAATTTGTGTTACAAAATTTAATTTTTAAATTTGTAGGTTATTTTTCGTGTGCTTTAAATTTCTATAATGTACACTTCCAGGAATAAGATTTCTATAGAAAATAATAATTTATATTCAACTATCATAGTTTTGAGAATAAATATAGAATTGAAATTGCCTTAAAAGTATAATATAACTCAAGAAGTTATAAGTGTTTTAAGATCAAACATACACTATGATATAGAACCTACTAGGCCCTAACTCTGCCGAGGCTGTACACATTTGCCGATAGTTAAGCTAGTTGCACCTTTGTCAAACTATTGCTGGCTATACCAAATGCGGAAGGCTTCGTGGCCTAATCTGTGCTAATATACCAGTATATATACTACGCAATATACTACGACTACGTAAAGCTTTCGTAGAATTTCCAGAATGTATAGATAGCGTAGTAATTTTAAGTAGTTTTTTTGTAGTTAGTTTTTTAAGTAGTTGAGATATCGCTTACATGAAGTTTGTACACTCTATTATTTGTTATCAATTCAAAAGACAATAAGGTACATTATTTAAAGATGATATATAGATATTTAACCATTATTATTATAGATACTTATTATTTAATATAGAAACATACTGCAGCAAAAACACAGTGTGACCATCTAGTCCTGAAAATACATAATACGTGTTTTTAATTGCGACATTGAAAATTATCTCACCACATTTAGTTTTTTATTAAGTTAAATTATCTATCAAATCACGTTACATAGATGTTTACCCTTATCCAGCGTAAGTGCCGAAATATCATCTAGATGATTTTTATTTATTGGTCTCAATATCCAGTTTTCAAATTTCCAGTTTTAAGGATATGGAATTTTCCGCTGCGCTCATTCGATGATTTAGATTTTAGAGCCATGTGAAATACAACTTTTTATTCAAATTGGTTTAAAAGTTTATGATATTGACATTGTTTTTTTATTATCTTGCATAGCTTCCTTATTGGCATAGGTTATTTGTTGAGTACATTAGTAATTATATTATAAAGATTAACTTCTGATAATAGAAAGTTAAGATAGAGGTTGACCGTATAATCAATCTTGATCATTAATATAATCAATCATTAGAATATTGTAATAAGTCTCGCCAATTCTTCGTATGTTTTACGTAGTTCTATATTCGTGAGTATGCTTTGATACCTTCTCGTAAAAATTGTATACTATTTTTATAAATAATATGTATCACAATAAAATATAAAATAATGCGAGATTCGAAATACACCACTACGATAATTGACCGACTTAGCAACGTCTCGCGTCCGCTTAGCGAGCGCTTTTTGTTTATATCTAATTACCGTACAGTGAATTCATAAAAACTGAAATTGATACTCGTGTCATAAATCATAACATATCAACAAAACGTCCGTCCTCCTTTCACCGTACTGGCAAAGTTCGGTGCTCCAGTAATTTCCTAATGCATGTTTTGCAAGGGCAATTTTACTATTCAGCTCTGTTACGGTATATCGGTTTTTCGAAACCTATAACTCGACGCTAATGGGCAATGGCTAAGTGGAGTGTGTAACCGTTAAATAGAACAAATTCAGCAATCGCACTTTAATTGCTTTTATGAATAAAACACCCAAACTGAAAACTGGCATCATTTAATATACATAGGCAACATTTGATAAAAAGGTAAAAGTGTATGAATATTTTGATTTACTGTCGAATAGATATAGAAGACAATAAATATGACATTTCAATTATGTCCAAATAGTAAGGTTATTAGTGTACATTAATAATATATAAGCATGTGAATAATTATTATAAAGAGCCAAGATTATGAACGTACATCATTATAACGATTGGTATCTACAGTAAAATATAAAATAGCAGTTGAGATACATTATGTAAACGTAAGGAAATTAATGACATCAAGCTCCAAATGTTTCTCAGTAAACAGAGGAAAATACACAAAACGTGCTGTAATATGGATATCCGTTTTTATTGCTGCAATCAAAATATAGGAAATAGCACAAGTTATGCGTACTGTATAATTATTTTTTAATTGCTCTTAAATGCGCATTACCATTGTTTACGGGTTTCTCTTGTTATGTTATGTAGAGATTTGAGAAAGTCACATAACGAGCGTACAAATTGCAGTTATTCTTTATTGTCTTAGAAAGATCACATATATATTATAATGAGTAACTCTCGGACAATGACAGTGTCATTAGTTGAGGTACTTAAATTGCAGGAGTCATTTTATTAATTTGTTTAATCGTCATTGAAACTAAAAACTGTTCTACTTATATGTTTGCTTTTTAAATCTTTAAATAAGTTAGTTTGTAATAAATAATAGATCGTGTTTGTATCACGGTTCAATGTCAAATATTCAGTATTAGTAAATATCATATAACAATTTTATTTCAGTTGCCGGCCAGGACTTCGACTGTCCAGAGAAGAGTGGCTTCTACGCTGATCCCTACCAGTGTGACCTTTATTATAAATGTACCAAAGGTCAGTATCGTGTGCCGAAAGGTCGACATGTTTCCTTTGAAGTGTCACGCAATATGTCACTTGCCTTCACGCACTGTATAATTTAAGTATTATGTTCTCATTAAACACATATCTACCTGAATGAAATTTGACATATCGTTTTAGCATTTTTAAATCTAAATGTTGTATCATGTTTACAGCTTGTTACAATTAAATTTAAATATTTTAATTACTACATTATTTATTCATAAAAACATCTACAGCAAAATTATTACGAGTAGAGATAAGATTATCTTTTGTTTGTAACGGAGTTTGTAACGGAACTCAAAACTGGGATTTTGGGATATTGGAAATTCTGTCTCTACTTCATATTTTTCACATTTATCGCTACCAATCGTATTTTAGTTTTAATCCTGCCCAGGGCTAAGACGAATTAAATATCTAATAAACTATATCTCTAGCTTGAATGATTGCTCATTTACAACAAAAACTACCGACTTAAACGAGTAGTTTTCCGCAAAATTTAATTAAAATTCTTTTAGTGCTTTTGTTTAGGAAATAAGGTGTTTATGAAAATATTTCCGTCAATAAACTTAGCTCATTTACAAACTCAATAGGTCAAGCCCGTGCTTACATAAGTCCGTAAGTGAACTTTAGAATCCTGGTGACATTTTGCCAGAGTAGCTTTTTCGCTCATCTTGCAACTCTATAGGTTACGGCTGTCTCGAGAAAGCAAATGAAACATAATATATTGCTATAAATAAATGTGAAAGTTTGTACGTTTGTTACGTCACGGATTTGTAGGAAATTTGGCATTAAATTTGCAAACATTTTGATAATTTCAATGTTTTTATTATAGTTTTATTCCTTTTTTTTTTTTTCTTCCAAGTAACACTGAAAAAACTAGTCTTTAAAATTTCAAAATTAAATAATAAAACCATACAACAAACTTGAAATTAGAAGCGAAAGCTATTACGCCCAACCTCATAATGTTAACAAACCTTGAAATAAAACACGTATGCAAACCGTTAAAATCTTGTTGTCTCTCAAAGTCTACATGAGATACAAAGTACTGATTAGTATTCAACACTTATTTTCACGGCTTAGCCGGTTCCTTTTACTTTTGAAACTACTGTTTCGTAATACCAACAATTTGAAATTACTTACGGTGCTTTTGATGCATAATAAATGGTAAGACAAAGGAATCGTGCCTGAAATTGTAAGAGTTCATTTTGAACACTTTAGTAAACATATGTAAGAGGAAAGTTTATCGAAAGTCCACGTTTAAGCAAGTTAAATGATATCGCATACGTGAAATTTTCACACATTGTCATTTTAATAAATAGTAGGTAACCAATAGATAATTTATGGTTATGTTATGTATACAATGTACATAAATTAAGGATAAACATAAAATTATCGGCTTTATGATTATATTGCAATACGTGAACACTCAAAACTTGTAATGTAAATATTATTATCAGATACTCGTATTCGATATTGTTTTAACTTCATTTTATATATATTTATGACGCATTGTATTCAAACGTGATGTAGCTAATTAGAAATATATTGCTTGCCTTATTAAAATAACTAGTGTGAACTCACATATAAGCTCGTTATTGAAATATGAAATATTTGCAGGGAAGGCGGAAGCGAGGTTGTGCCCCGATGGTCTGGTATTCGCTGATGAAAACCCAAACAAAGAATTGTGTGACATCCCCTCCAATGTAGATTGCGGTGACAGAAAGGAATTGCGTAAGTTATTTCAGCTTTATTAAAGTAAATAGCTTATTTTAACGTATATTTTCATTTTAATATTAATATTGATGTCAGTACCTATGTTTTATTATTATAATCAATGAAACTAAAGTTTCCATTGGCATACAAAAAATCAAGAAATATTTGATGACCATTGCCTATATGACCGCCGCCTTGGTACAGTGATTAACACATTAGCGTAAAACCGAGAGGTCCTGGGTTCGATTCCCGGTGGGGACGCACAAAAAATATCTCGGTCTGGTAGGACAAAGAAGGCTGATCACCTACTTGTCCATAAAGAAAATCGATCAGTGAAACAGATGTATATCATCTGCCCCATATCCCAGTAGGGGAAACGGGACTTCACTTTTTATTACCTATATACATCTAAAGGTATCTCCGGAAACCTTACCAAGTGAGTCACACAACTGCCATGTCAAAATAAAACAGCTAGCTGTCCTTGTACAATAACACAAATAAAATATAATTAACTTACAGAGGAGCCAAAGCCCTCCAAAGGATGTCCGCGCCAAAACGGCTATTTCAAACACCCCGACCCGCAAGCCTGCGACAAATTCTACTTCTGCTCCGACGGTATTCCCAACGAACACCCATGCCCACCTGGTCTTTTCTTCGACGAGGAGACTTCCAACTGTGACTGGAAAGACGTTGTACAGAGACAATGCGACAAAGTCACTAAAGGTAAAAATGCACGCTATAAGTTGCCATATATATCTGCTTTAGTCTATGAACGAAATAAAAAAATGATGAAGCATTCTAAATTTAAAAGTGTTATTCTTTCTTTATATAAAATCTAGGCTGTATATAGTTATATTAATGAAATCAATTTTAGTTAATTACGCGCTAATTAAGTAACTGACGAGTTTGAAAATAAATGAAATATTCTGGACTGGTTTCACTAAATATCCGCTAATTCAATTAACCTAACGAGGTTTCAATATAACGACGAGTAATTTTCGCTTATATGTTTTGGATGTTTAATTACTCCTAAAATATTCCAAATTCAACACATTTATTGCTTACTTTACCTTCATTATAATTCTTTTAAAATAACTTAAATTAACTAAATTTTATTAACTAGTTTTGGTTCTAAAATTGCAATAAATTTGGGAATAAAGGTATTATAGTTTAAAAACAGTCGATGAAATGATATCGATAGAGCATTACATCTATATTTCATCTTTGTCTTAAATAGGGATTATCCTCGTCCTGACTCCACCTGGGTTGACCCGGGGTATAAATAAAATTAAATATGGCCTACGACTATTACACTTACACATAAGATGGCTTTCTTTGGTAAATCAATTTTTAAAATCTGTCCAGCCCCAATAACGTCATAAATTCACCAACTTTATC
>NC_052112.1:2796263-2805999 GCF_012273895.1 Zerene cesonia | reverse complement strand
CATGCCCCGACGGTGAAGTGCAAGGCCCCAACGGCCGCGCTCTCCCCCACCCCACCTTCCCCCACCCAGAGGACTGCCAGAAATTCTACATCTGTCGTAATGGAGTGCAGCCACAGAAAGGCAGCTGCCCTTCAGGCAAAGTATACAATGAGGATACGTTCATGTGCGACGACGCGGAGAAAGTGCCTGGATGGTGAGTTATAATTTGAACTAGACATTTGTCTGGCCCCATTTCAATCGAGTCAGGGTAAAAAAATATTTCAATAGATTTAAATCAAATTTCAATAGAATGGATAGAGAAAAGTATTCTAGTTTTTGACTTAACACGTTCTAGACAACTAACTTATAACTAATCGAAGATCACCTTATATCGTTGAAATATTTTGAAACATAAATATAGTTATATATAAAATGTATTGGGTATAAAAGTTAATCATTTTCTTAAAAAACATTTAATTTAATGGCAATTGTTCACTAATATTAATTAACTTATTTTTATTTCAGTGAAAACTACTATGAAGGCCAGCCATTAGAAAAGAACAAACTGCCGAAGAAAGCGTAATTCGTAGTCGTTAAGAACGTCCTATTAAGTATATTTAGAATTTAAATTAAATAAATAATAACAAGTATTTGTTTTATTACCCCTGAATCAATTGAAAATGATTTACGTGTGCTATAAAACAAAGACAAATTTAAATATGAATAAAGGAAAATTATATTAGTATAACCTCATACAGAATGTGGCCTCCTCATATTTTTAAACTTGTTTAAGGTTTTTACATTTTATGTTTCAAAGCAAAAAAACGGTGAAATGTCGCTTATTAGTATCACTAAAATACTATCTAATCTACTACTACTACTAGCAAAACATATGCCAAAACTATCCTGAGGTTCTTAAGCGTCAACATTCCATATATTTTAATCTTCCAAATATTCATTAATGTTATTGTAAGCTCTCCGAACTAATACATTTTAAATATGGCTTTTAAATTAAGCACTTGCTCTTCACTTCTATAAGGAAAAAGCCGGAAAACAGGCATTTTAATTTATTTCTTTTATCCCTGTCATAACAATGTCTATCACCCACATATATAATGTGACTGTAGGTGTAGTAAGGATACTAGTATTCTTAAAGAGATCTATTTAACGTATAGCTTTAGCCCCATCGTAGAATTCCATTACACATGATGCTATGAAAGCAACTAAAATATACGAATCTAGTGGCTACATTGGTGAGATGACTTATATTTAAGATGGTACTCATTAACTACTTTAAAATGTCTTGCCAGCATTATATTAATTTACATATACAACAACTAAAGGAACCGATTAGATAATATATCCTATAATGTGGTAATTACAATTTTCTCATCTTCTGCCACACAAAAATTTTGTAAAATATTTATCATTTAAAGTCAACAAGACACTCATAGTCCATAATCATAATACGTCTTACATTATGATAAGTTCGTTTTAAATTTCTTAAATTTATGAGCTTCTACAAGCAATTTCTAAACGGTATTTAACAAAAACCTTGAAAGCAATGTCAGAAGTAACAATGTGCGTTAGAAATTAAAATGTTTCCGGCACTGAGGTCGACGTGTTAATGTACCTTATGATATCTCGTATTATTATAAGTAGAACGTAATTACACGTATGCTATGCTTATAGAAAACAATCACCAATATGACGTAGTATTAGATGTCTTAAAAAGGAATGGAATACGTCAAATGAAGAAGTTTATTATATGTACTCGTATTGTCGCGTGGCTTTGTTTACATAACATCAATTGATTTTTGTTAATTATTTCGCATATTTGCGATACGCATAAAGATTAAACTTATGCAACATTTATTCAAATCACTCAAATAACACAAAAAATTAAGTTCCAGTTCAAGGCGTGGGAAGGTATTTTACACGTATAAGTTCTGATTCCCAAATACTAAGTATTGGCTTAGCATGTAACCTCGTTACGACGCCAGTTTTCAGCAAAAATCATGGAGGAGATATAAAACGAAAATTAATGCATTTAATGGCATTTTATTTAATTATTGTTATGAAACCCAATTATATCAATCGTCTCTGGATATCACAAATAACAGTTCAATGTTTAATTTATAATATTTCACGGGTACTTATTATAGCTCTATATTTATAACGTACTTTTGCTTTGTTGCAAGAAAAATGAGACATTGTGAAAAGCAGTAAATCTTGTCCTAAGTTTGAAACAATAACATATAAGAATATAACACTCGAATTTACTGCTAAACACTTGCCATTCCAAAGACTTCCCTTCTCTTATATTATTGTTCCCTTTTTCCTTTACCTGTATGTTTCACCTGTATGTTTATAGGTAATAGACTACCTTAAATTCGATTTTGACACAGTTTAATTGGACAGGTTTAATTCAAACTTTGTACACGTTTTAAGGATTAGTCACAAAACAATAATTTAATGAGTTGATCTTATTACCTTATAAATAATCACCAAGATTTAATAATTTACTACACTCTGTTGTTTATTAAAGCGTGTTTTTTAAACTATATTTGTTATTATTCATATCATTTTATGAAAAAGAAGTTATCAATTTCTTACGCCTTGTCATAAGTACCACTCCAATTGATTAAACGGGTGATTTAAAAATTCCAGGCGCAGTAAATTATGCTTTTATGTTGCTAAATATTTAAAACTACATGACTATACACGAAAGTAAATGAAAGGATTTACTTTGCAGCAATTAACAACCATTATTTATTACGTCCTTATCTCAAAAGACATCAAAAGTGTAAGTCGATTGTGAGCCAATTACAGATAATTGTAACAGTTACGTAATTACAACGTAAGAGTCGGATCGATTTGTTGGACACAATCAGTTGGGTCGTATACGCACTAGCTGTAATGAATTATATAAAACAATTTCATCAATACAGATTTATTGATTGTTATAGGTATTATTGTTATTAGGCGCTATAGCGACTGGAGCGATTACAAAAATTTTTGCCATTAAAAGTTATATATTTTACTATCATTACCTTATTATTCATATCGTTCTGTAATTTAAACCAAAGATAATTGTATTTTCATTAGATTATACGTATGAACAAACACAATATTACAATTTTTTAAGAAATAGAAAAAAAATTGATCACGAAGTGGGATGCTACACATGCTATACACTAACTTCTGTGCGTTATTTTGTCACTGAAATACAAATAAAAATAAAATAAGCGCCTGGGCTGATAAAGTGATTGACAACGTATGCATGCGAAGTCAGTCCTTAGTTTAATTTTACTTGTATTATAAGTTTTAGGTGGACGAAAAATGTATACGACATAAATTCATCAAACGCTTGAAATAAAATATTCGTAGAAAACAATACAAGTATTTTTACTATGTAGGCTAGTAATATTTCGATATTTTTAAAATCTGTTTCTGATAGAATTAAAGTGTTATACATATATCAGTTTCGTTTAAATTTCATCTAGTACTGACCAGATGCAGTCGTGTCTTTATTGTCACACATAACACGCTGCGAGGTTGCGCCCGTTTTCGTAATAGGTGACTCGAATGTGACATATGACATGGTTATAGACCGGACCTCATCGTTAAAATAAGTTGTCAAAAAAAAGCCTAAAGTAAGAAATTTTGAAAGAATAGAAGGATCACGGGTGGCCGAGAGGCTAGGCGTTGCTACGGTTAGGCAAGAAACGCAGGTTCGAATCCTGCCTCGTGATCAAATTTTTTCTATTCTTTCAAAATTTCTCATTTATAAAGCATTTCAATGCTATAAAACTAAAAATTAAATTTAAGCCTAAAGTATATCTATTTTAAAGAGTAACTGAAACGAATTATTAGCATACTTTTGTAAAATTAGAAACGGAGGCTTTGTACCACAAAATTCTTAGATAACACTAGTATGAATAACATGGGTATGATTAATTAATGGCATATAATACTTATGCCGAATATAGCCCAGACTAGTTCATTTATAAATTACCCTTACGCACAAACATCAAAACTACAAAGCTGCAGCACTTTTTATAAACTAGGATCAATTTCTTTCCATTTTTTTTTTTGTTAAAAACATACTTCACATGATCTTGTCTGTCTGAAGTCTTGTCCACAGTGATTGAAAGTCTGCACTATACATGAGCTGGAGGGTGGTAGCGGTGGCCGCTGGGCGCCGCGCGCAGTGCTGCCGGGCTGAGGTAACGTGCGGACGTCAATTATACAACATGAGGATTTGTGCACAGTTCGCGTTTTTCACTTGCATCGCGTATGGTAAGTGTTTATATTAGATATGTTTTCATTTACCCATTTAAAGCACGTTATAATCATTATTATGGAATCCCACAAAAACAGAAAAATGAATATCCAATTTCAAATTGAATTTAGAACGTTTTAACCGCCATTTTCATAAAACCAGAATATCATTTGGCTCAAGCAATTTGTATTGTTGTATATATGTATTACATATATAAATATATGAAAGATAAATATAATTGTCGAGTTAAATACGTAAATGTTAAAAACGTTACAAGTAATGCGTTCACTTTAACTCTGATAATATTCCAGATACGTATGTTTTCTTATTATCACATAACGTAAACCTTTCTTACTGCATAAAGTACTAAAATATCTAATACTGTAACAAGATGGAGGAACATAATATGAATAATGTGGTACAATAAAAACAAAACAATGTTGACGAATATGGGACACCTAATGCATTTGAATATTAAGTGGATGCTTTTCAAAGGAACCACTACATCATTCTAGTAATATCAAAGTGTAATCAGTACAGGTATCTGCAGAAATATTTTTAAGTATTTACTTCACAAAATTTATTTATAAGACGTAAGCTTTGCGCGTTCATAATATATCACTGCTTGTACGAACTAGTTTTAATTTAATTAAAACCCACTTTAAAATGTCGGTGACCTTTAGAGTTTCGACAAATAAATTATTGAGATTGGAACAGGATATATTTAATCGTCAGGTGGAAAAAATAACAAATGACTTCATATTCGCTACGTATTTGATTACATTTTTGGTTCATAGTATACATTTCCTAAGCGCTTTTAAACTAATTTACAGACCAATTTAAAGAATTATCTGACGATATTCAGAACTCAAAATGCCTTTTTGTACACATGTTGTACTGTTGATACATAACATCTAGATCTGTGTGATAATATCATCGTATCAATAATCAATCATAAATAATCGAATTTCATACTAGAATACGTTTATATAGAATAACGTTTTTATTAATAAAAATCTTTTAATTACGAATCTCAATTCTGAGACGCAGTAGATACATGGTAATTGTATGATGCATCTTAATTGTATCAAACTAATTACCTCATAGTACATACACATAGATTGCTGATGACAGGTTATATTTTATTGTCTATGACGAGTCCTTTGCGTCTATGTATATTATAAATAATAATTATAACTGATTTAGGTTGCTTTTAATAGATTATAAATATTATAGTATGTCATTGAATCGCTAACAATAATAATGGTTACTTATTTATTAATTTATGATTTATTTTTCACATCCTTCGGAAATAATCAGCATCCACGGAACCATTATAATAGTTTGAATATAGTCATTTTTGTACTACTTTTGTTATCTTTTATAAATTAATAGTAGAAACACATAAAATAATAGAAATTAGAATTTTTTTCCTTTACTCAAATCCATAACCCACCACGCGAGTGACGAGTGAGTGAGCTTACGTTTATAGAATATGTACATATGTAGCCTATACCCTTCCTAAATAAATGGGCTATATAACACTGAAAGAATTTTTCAAATCGGACCAGTAGATCCTGAGATTAGTGCGTTCAAACAAACAAATAAACAAACAAACTCTTCAACTTTATAACATTAGTATAAATTAAGATGTACCTTTGTAATATATGTACATCTTTAATAGAATAATGGATTATTTTATATGTGGAAATGTTGTCGCATGTGTTAAATTGGAAATTATGACGTATGGGAAATTACGTATTCAAGACATAACAATCACAAGATTAAGTGATTGTTAATTTACCTTATTCGCATAAAAGTATAAATGAAACAGCTCCGTGAGGAATGAAGTGTTTTTATTATTGTGTTTTAAAGTCCGCACTAAATGACGTCTGACAAAAAAAATGCACAAAAATTTAAACTTATTTTTGTCTGTTTATCAGATTTGCTTGACTTTTTATTATCTATTAACAATTTTCTCTTACATAAAATTATCAATCGAAATTTTCTGCTTATACATTGCTCAATTGCTTTTCCAACTTCAAAAAAGGAGAAGGTTCTCAATTGAACTGTTTTTGTGTTTTTCTTAGACCTTTCAACTGGGTGCACCGATTGTGATGATTCTAATTCATTTGAAAGCTGGTGCTTTCTATTTCAATTAGGTTTAGTTTTGATAATTTGGAGGCGATTAAGATTTTTGTTTAAAATAATTATTATTTTATTTGTCAGTCTACGTGTTATAGACTGTTACAATTAACTCAAGTATTTATTACAAAGGAACTGGATATAACAACTTTAAAACAGTTGCTCAAGACCTAAATGATTAGAAAGGTCCTGGGGTATGTTTTGGTATACAGGTTTACAACTGCGCAATATTTAATACAGTATTGCGAATTCTGAGACTAAGGATATTTACGAAATTATTGATTGGAATTTGAGCTGGAAATTATAACAAGATTACCACGCAAATGAATATTAAATAAGGAACGGAAATGTCCTTTTTGCTGTTAAATACTTACTTACTTTTATTAACTAGCAATTCCACGCAACGTCGTCTATTCGCGACAGGAATATCTTTACCATTTTTGCAACTACATTAATGCTCGGCTACCAATCTTTCTCCACAAATGGACCAAATCTCTTAAAAGATAAAAATTTTGCCAATTTAAAGAAAGTTCTTGATATTTCCTAGTTCAGAAAGAGCCATACCTTATTAGTATTGATTTTTAAATATGTGTATTTAATTAAATAGCCCAACGTTTTGGAAGTTTAATTCGCTTTTATTATTAGTACATTAGCTGTTTCACAAATAAGTTGTTTAGCGCCAAAATCGCAAAACACGATATCCAAGATTTTTTGTGTACAAATTAATATTCTTATATCATAAGTGGTTCTGGTGAATTATAACTGGAACTAATTTGGTGGAGCGTTGCCCAACGGCCATTGGAAAGGAACCTTACGTTTGTTAAATTCAAGGCTTCTACGCTCGTGGTTGTTGGACATTTATGAAAACTTAAAATTCTATATCTATAGTGAGCAGGTGCTAGTAATAATAGCGGATAAAATGTTCCCTCGAAGTTACATACAATTTATAGTTTAAAACATGTATGTTTATACACGGCTACGTTGATTTTTATAGATTTATTTTCTCTTCTATTAACATACTGGTTAAAGAACGGCATTCACAATATAAAATGTTACTCATTAAAAACTAAAAAATGTTATTGTGTATTACGTTAAAACCAACAAAATTACTGTCATTTAACATAAATATTTCTAGTACTCGTTATATGCAAGTCATACTGGTATAATTATAATAATTAATAATTAACTAGCAATATAAATGAAATCGTTTTGTGCTAATTTACTTTGAAACTCGTATAAAATATTAATCATTTCGTGACAGTTTAACCTTTAGTACCGTAAGTATATAAATTGCCACATAACCGCTGGCACTTTCACTGCTTGGTGAATGATAAGTATTCATTCAATTAAAGGTTAATTATTCACAGTTTCAGAGTGAGACAATTCTTCAAATAAATAAAAACAAAATAAAATATCATTTACTACTTCACAAATTACGAAATATTCGATACACATATTAGATGTTATGTTCAATTCAAACTCGAGAAAGATAACGGCATTGTTGTTCGGCGATCGAATCCATGGAACCGAGCCATCGAATTTAAAAACATAATTATTGAGAGCAAATAAACAATCAATAAAAGATAAGAATAAATAGAATACTTACTATATTATACTATTTAAAAGATGTTCTCAAAAATTGTGAAAATGATATCTAATGTATAATATTATAAAGCTGAAGAGTTTATTTGTTTGTTTAAACGCACTAATCTCAGGAACTACCGGTCCGATTTGACAAATTATTTCAGCGTTAGGTAGCCCATTTATTGAGGAAGACTATAGGCTATGTACGTACCACGGACGAAGCCGGGGTGGTATAAGTTATATTCAGTAGAATTTCTAAAACGTTTTGTGATTACCCTCAAGCATTCACATTTACAGATATTTTGTCAACCCAATTTATTATGTACACTAACAGATTTTAGAGAAACTCACATCTCTGATTTGTTGAATTAAATGACAATAATCATAATCTGTAATTCAATTAGCATGAATAAATCATTAAACCTAACGCATTCGTAAACGAACCCAGGAAGTGTTGTATATAAAGAACGAAACAATCTTATTAATAGTGTGACGTTATCTCTGCGCACGCGCTATCCTCAATTATGATGATACCATCATTCATACAAGAGAGTTCAACGCGCGAGACTTAAGCGCGTCGTAATAGTTCTTTGCCTCTTCTGTATTTAATTATTACACTTTAGTATGATCGCTATGTACATTTTTTTTTATTATATGTTATGTTTAACAAATATTTAGATTTGAGTTCACACATCTCTGGATTTTTAGTTTATTAACTCTATAATAAAGTTTTAGTTTACTAATTATCTTATAACTAAATCAGTACACCCTTCTGATATTGTAATATTATCGTTTAGCTATCAAACAAATGAATTCTAGCTAAAGATAATCTAAAATTTGATTAATTCCCACGCAATACCGAAATACTAAAAGATGAATGTTACATAATCGACCACAGTCAGATATCGTGAACAGTGAACAGAGGAGATATTTGTAGCGCTATTGTGTGGCGAAAGTTGTCATGTTACGCGCGTTGTTATCATTCGTCGTAACGTTTGTGGACTATTGACAATACTTGTAAAATAAAACTGCGGTTCTGTCCGCAACCCTTACCGCTTACCCGCTTAAGTCCGTATAATTCCTACGTTATACGGACCAAAAGTTGCCTATATGTTATTCCAGTTGTCCAGCTGTCTACGTACCAAATTTCATTGCAATCAGTTGAGTAGTTTTTGCGTGAAAGAGCAACTAACACACACACATCCTTATAAACTTTCGCATTTATAAAATTAGTAGGATTATCAAGTATGTAATAACTAACCTACTTATGTGCTGCTGCTTTATGAGGATCTAATTGAAATTAATGTAGTTTCATTATTATTAGCCATGGGTTTGGCGCACTTGTTTTATCGGCAATGTGATAGGATAAATAGATTAATATATTTAATCTCATTGTCATTTCTATTATTTTATGGCAATTTTATCCAAAATTGAATTGTTCTTGTTTCTTTGTATGAAGAAATATTAACTATGTTATATAAAACTTCGGTAATTTGTTTCCTTAACATTGTATATTTAAAGAATTCGATGCGTTTCTGAAAGAAAACTGTAGGCGAATATTATAACCTTAAAAATAAGATATAAAAATGAATCAGTCAATAAAAAATAATTTTTCAAGAACCGTTTTGGAGTTTTGGACCGTTTCTGCTTTGTCTAAGGAATCTACCTAATATACCTAGTCTTGCCATAAATATTGTAATAAAGAAAAAAGAAAATTGTTAACTGCAAATAACATTTATTACT
>NC_052112.1:2738488-2795263 GCF_012273895.1 Zerene cesonia | reverse complement strand
ACAGATTCGAAATTCAAATGTAATATTTTTTTATAATTAAGTGTAACAGTATTTATGGCCAGACTAAGTATAGGCTATAGCAGTCAAGGAACACGTACCAGATTAATCCTCACAATGTCATACATTCACACAAACAAGACAAATCCACAAATTTTGCCTGTATATATACTATAAATGGATAACTTTATAAATACACTAGCGGTCCGCCCCGGCTTTGCCCGTGGAACGCATGTAGCCTATAGCCTTCCTCAATAAATGGGCTATCTAACACTGATAGAATTTTTCCAATCGGACAAGTAGTTCCTGAGATTAGTGCGTTCAAACAAACAAACAAACTCTTCAGTTTTATAATATTAGTATAGATTATATAATCACATTTTTACTTCTAATGATCAAAATATTAAAAAACATCCGCTTACAAACCTTGATATCATTCAATACCTATTATTACTTATTATCATAAAAAATATGTAAATTGATGAAAAATTATTAGTTATTAATACTCTCACTAATACATCCAAATTTAACCATAAAGGTAGAGCATTATTATTCACATAGCATTGTTAGGATTCACCCTGGCCCCTGGGGTTAACGTCTTTGACCACAGACTAAGAAATTTCACTTCCATCTCTGACTAGAATAGTAAATACTTACGTAAGCAAGCTCTTCTTCCGCAGTGCAATAACTTTATCAATTGTGCTTCCTCTTAAATCTAGTTTCAATTTAAACATTTTCTCATGAAACCCCACACAGAATAAATTTTATTTAATTAACGAATATTCATATTAAATGTACATTTGTTCTTAATATATAAAATAAATAATTATGCGAGATGATTCTGCTGAATAATAATGACATATTGAGTATTTATTCATTATCGCTTTTCAAACCACGAGCAGGCATAAAATAAAAAAATAAAAAAATTTTAAACACTATAACAATCTATTCAGCGATATTAGAATCTTATTCATTTATTCTTAAAATATTGTTTGTTCTATGGAAATAAATATCATCCCACAACGAACTTTATATTATCACGTTAAAAATTGTGTCTTAGCCTATTGTGAAATAATAATAATACTAAAATATTAACTGCTTTGTTAACTTCTAAATAGAGCAGTCATCCAAATTTGGGGAGGCTAGATGACCTGAATAGATATGACCAAAGAATATATCATCCTATCATAGTTAATACTATTAATGTATTATATAAACTCTCATGGATAACTTCTAAATTTCCATACATACAGTCAGTCGTAAGAATCAGTTGTATCATGTTTTAAATATATGGATAAATCACCTATGTAACTTGAGCATGGTGTTACATAAGGGTCGAGATGAACAGGTTCTGCTTCCGCTTGAGCAATAAATCTTTTTATGGTTATTGACTGACAGTTCTTTGTATTCCGTGGTCGAATTTATACGCTATTCTTCTATATATTAAAGTTGACAAAGCGTCTTTTTGAAATGTGGTGTCTTTAATCTATGATTATATATAAATCACTCGTAATTCGCAAATCGTGAATATGACGTAACATTTGTATTTTCTAAAGCATTTAGTTAGAACTTTTAGAAACACAAAATAGGTAATCGATTATATAACTAGCTGTACGCCCTGGCTCCGCCTGGGTAGTAATTTATCGTAGTTGAAATAATAAAAACTAACCTATTTTGAGTTGGATCAAACAGCACATGCAGTGCAAATTTGACTAAAATCGGTTGAGTAGTTTGGAGTCCATTGCGGACAATGTGACACGTCATTTATATACAAATAGCTGACCCGGCAAACGCTGTTCTGGCTTACTCTTATCTTTTAGGAGCACGAAAAATAAATGTTGGCCGATTCTCAGACCTTCCCGATATGCACAAAAAATCTTTTGCGAATCGGTCCAGCAGTTTCGGAGGAGTACGGTAACTAATATTGTGACACGAGAATTTTATATATATAGATAAGATTAAGGCCCAATTTCGATAAGTAATACATCGAGATAAATTGCTTCCAACGTGCACGATGATCTTGTTTGCAAAGAATAAATAAAAAACGCTAGAATGACCATTGTTAATGCAGTTGTATGAATGATCTAATCACGACCGCTATCAGCGGTTGCGTATACGCCAAGGCTGACCACTCGCTTGTACGACTTTCGCTTGCTACATGTGCCACTAAATGTTTGCTCTTATTCTTGATTATTTTCAGTGGAATTGACAGTATGTGTATCTATTTATCGTGCAAATAATGTTTTAAAAGTCGTAGCGGAAAAGCATATTTCTGGTTGGCGCATATTGCATAAAAGCATATGTATGTAAAAAAACCGTGACGGAATTTCTTTTTTTCTGTTTTGTTTTCTAGTATCTGTCATCAATCTATGAGCGCATAGATAAAAATATTTGTCTCGTGTGAACATAATTTTATTGATAAACTCTTACAAATTTAGTTTTGTTAACAAACGAAAGTAACTCCATCCTATATAAAAATGCTCGCTCCGAAACCATATTACCTAATACCAACGCATAAAATCTCAACTCTTAACAGGCACATTTTATATCAGCGCTATAATTAACGACAAAGAACGCATTTTTCAGAGCGATAAATAAATGTCGCAAGGTCGTGGAAATTACTCAACCGTACAGAACTTTTCATCATATAACTGTTTTGTAATACAACACTTCAAGACCTTATGAATAAAGTCACATACTTTTTGTAATTATTGCTATATCAAATTATTATAACCTAGTTTATTATTTCAAGTTCACTTAACACGCGTAAAATTGCGTTTCAATCATTAGAATAATAATAAAAGTTAATAAACTTCCGTATTTAACGCATTGTCTATTCACTAATAGTTTGAATTAAAATAAGGAAAGGGATATGCTGAATAAAATTCCTCACTTATAAACTTCTTTAATAAATGCTTAAACTAATTACTACATTCTTTTATCAAATAAAAAGGTAAAAGATATAACGCTGATTAGATAATTTAATGTCCATGGAAAAAAAAGACGAGAGGTATAATTTAATTTATATATTGTTAATTTTCCTTCTGTCTTTATATTTCAAATGTTTTTTTTTATGTAAATAATATACACCTTACCGTAAAAGAATGCTTTAATGAAATATCTTCTTGAACGCAAGTCATTCCATTTGTAACGATCGTACGCTATCCATTATTATATTGACCATTAGCTAATAAATTTCCTTAAATATTTGTTTACAGACTGAAATATTGTGAAATTACTTGGTTGTATTACGTAAATATTGATTATCTTAGCAGAATACGTACCTACACGTAATAAGAAACGGTTCTACAATTTAACGTCACACGATATCGTGATCACACTATAATTATAGACCATCTTAACCACGTAAAGTAGCTGTATTTTACAATCTGATCTCGTATTCGTTTTTCATTTAAACCAGTTTAAGAGTATATTCGATTCATTATTATAATAAGTTTTAAAATACCATAAAACAATTGAAAGATACAGTTGCACTTACACTATTACCACTAAAGCGTTTCCTATATTGTTAAAATCGTTAACAAAGCATTTACCTATTTCATTCTCAACGCATATGTTTACACATTAAATCGATAAATTTGCAAATGAAAAACGCAAATATGCATTAATTATTTCATCTTTTATATACCTGTTTAACTGCAATCAATCAGTTAATAATCAAAACTAACCCCAAACACTTGATTGGTCGGAGTCGACCTCACATCGCGCTTGCGCAACCGACACGCTTCAGCTGCTCACATAAATGTCGTTTATTATCATGAAAGTTATCTATAATTATTGTTTAGCCCTGATTTATCCTGCAATCAACTTTTTGCGCGGTTTTAAAAGATTTCACGGTTTTAATTGTAAATTTGATATTTGGAGTCATATAAAAATTTGTTTGTAATTTCGACAAACAAAAATTAATATAAAACACGTCTCTAATAACCTAACTCAATATAATAAATTTGAATAGAAATAAAGTTCTTAGCATGGCAAAGTATAAAACAGTTTACAAGATATTTTTTTACCGGCGTCCCCAAAAGCGACATAATTTGTTAAATCGCAACGTAGTTTTTATCACATGTAGGTTCATTCATTTTTACAACTGACTTCAAAAAATGTGGTTTTCAATTTGATTGATTCTTTTTTTATTTAGATACTGGGGTCTCTCGAGCCGTCCCATTTTTATTAGATATATTTCTGAATATTTGAAGGTGATTTAGTTTTTGGTAATCCAATATTGTTATGAAAATATTTTTTGATTACAGTGAACGCGGGCATATTATTACAACATGCACCAGCTTGTCCAGAGCAATACGGCGTACAGGTAATGGATTTTTTATGTAATAAATGTTGCCTATATTTTCTAAAGTTATAAATGAAATAAACAGTAAACGTACTTAAAATATTATAAAAATTGAGTTCAACTATTGAATTGAATAATATGCTTTCATTTGAAGTTGCGCAACACACCTCTTTCATTATTTTTAGTATCTATTTGATATACATTTAAATAATGATTAATAAACATAAACACATTGACGTTGCTTTCTACTGTTTTGGTGAAAAAAAAATGTTTTTATAAATAATAAATTGTAGTAATTATAACAACAAGTATGTTTATAATAATAAGATAATAAAATGCCTGACGCTCCTTATTTTAATTAGATAAAATACTTAAGAAGATCAATATCTTATCTTCACTCAAAAATGTTCCCCTCATTTAAATGTAGGCTGTATGACAGTGTAGAAATTTAAATAGTAACATTAAATATATAGTATTTGTAAGGATCAGATGGTAATAGCAGTTTTGGTGCTCATGCTTCGTGCAAAACTTTACCACTGCGCGACCCAATTCGTGCCGTATATTTCGTGCTAACCAATCCATCAGTTGATCTAATTATGCCACTTATACATAATACCTATTACAGTATATATAAGAGAAACATTACGCTATTATCGACGTTATAATCTCTATTTCGATTTAAAATTACGAAAAACACAAATACTTTCCACACTATTTATCTAATTTTCTTTGTATGACAGTCGAAATCATAGCACTAGTAGGACTTGTATTTTATTTAGTGGCCATTGAACTAGTTTAAAAGAATCGTCTCTCAATTGACGACAAGATCGGCGAAATTTTAGGAAATTTATTACGATAAATGTCCCCCTATTCTTGGATTTAAAAAGTCAGTGATTGATTTAAATCATATAATTATTAATCACAGGCGTACGCGCATCCAGAGTTGTGCGACCAGTTCTTCCTATGCACAAACGGGACGCTGACGGTGGAAACTTGTGAAAATGGGCTACTCTTCGACGGCAAGGGCGCTGTACACAATCACTGTAACTACCACTGGGCTGTTGACTGTGGGGAGAGGAAAGCTGATTGTGAGTTACTTACTACTGTCATAATTTTTGTTAGAGAGAATAAGGGGTCTCTTGCAGTGTAGCGTTTAAAATTGTATTAGAAGAATCTTAGTTTCTATTACTCATCACCAAAAATCGGGAGCTAAAACTAAGCACGTATATTTTAATCAAATATATCCTTTTACATATTATATTTAAATGGATTATGTTAATACTTTAAGAATAAATCTACCCAACTGTTTAATGTTTTTTAACTGTTCAAATAACAAACAAAAGATAATCACTCATTCATCCCTTTAATACAAAACCATCATTTTATAATTTCAGTGACGCCATACTCTACGCCCGGCTGCGAATACCAATTCGGCATCTACCCAGACAGCGCGGAGTGCTCCACCAGCTATGTGAAGTGCGCCTTCGGTATCCCCAACCAGGAGCCCTGCACTCCTGGCTTGGTCTACGACGAGAGAATCCACGGCTGCAACTGGCCAGACCTTCTGCAACCTTTCTGTAACCCTGAAGGTGAATAGCAAAAAGTTGTGCGTTTAATTAGGCTTTATTGCACAATACACAATTTTAATGTCCACATTATATGACAAGTGGAGGTCTTCATTGCGAGTATGGGCAGAAAATTTATTTTAGCTTTAAAAGTTTTAGACTATTTTCAATTGGTCATATTCCCTGTGACATTTACGCCCATAAACGAAAAATATAACGCATTGATTTGTATAAAATACATACGTTGAAGATGATAAATTTTATTACTATTGGTATTTTAATATACAAGTAGAAACTATTTTATCATTTTGTATTCTCACATTTGGGGAGTTACTTTATTACATAGTTAATATTTACTTTCAGCTGTCGTCGGTTTCAAATGCCCAACCAAAGTGCCAGCGAACACGCAATCAGCAAAATTCTGGCCCTTCCCCCGTTTCCCCGTCCCAGGCGACTGCCACAGGCTGATTACCTGCGTTGAAGGCAACCCTCGTCTCATCACCTGTGGGGAAGGCAAGGTCTTTGACGACCAGAACCTAACCTGCGAAGACCCCGAGCTTGTACCACATTGTGGTCACGCGTAATTGATCAGAACTTTATACAAGACGAAAACGACTGTCCGTGGAACTCTGTTTCAAACGTATAGGTTAAGACTTTCTCGATAATCTGTAATGTAAGAATATGACGCTGAAACAACACAATTCTAAACTCGCAGGAATCAGATTAAAGTGACATATTGGAATGCCACTGGATCAGAATTACTTTCGTGATCAACATATTCAAATAATATTATTTGAATAGAGTATACTAACACTCAAAAAGGATCCTTAATGAAACTTAACAATAAAGTACAAGAAAAATATTATTTCGATTAATATTATTATATTCAGTCGACAATTTCGTTTTCGTTTTGTAATATAAAATCAATTGGAATACATTTCCACCAAATCCTACTATTTATTCATCAAATCTAATATATTTTATCCCTAACCTATTCACTGAAATCTAATATATAATTCTCAAACACCTGACAACAAATATCCTATCATTTGTGCGTGATATTAGTTACCGTAGTTTAACAATATATTATATTATATTGTTTATATTAAAGTCTTTGTATATATATTTTCATAATACTCAGTGTAAATAAAGAATGATTGAAATGTAAATAGATAAATATTGTATATGAGAAAAATAAAACGTTTTAAAATTTTCTCGGCGTTTATAATTTTAATTACTTCACTATCCATCAAACCCCACTTTAAAATTACGAAGTAAATTGTACTTTCTCGGTTTTATGTGCTTAGAGACACCCTACGCCATCTATTGAGATGATTAAGAACCATCACAACCAATACAAAACATTATTTCAATGATTACAAAATTGTATCGAATGAACGCGCCTTTTGTTAAATTTAACTGAAGTAAATTGTTTTAATTTAATGGACAAATATGATTGATATATAAAATCATATTATATCGTCATAAACCTTATTTCTTTTATTCACCTTATTTGACATTAACTTTACCTAATAAAATTCATACTCCAATTAAATGTCAGTGATATGGAAAATTAATAAATATTCATAAATACATATCGTCCCTTAGCTCATAACACCGCCTAAGTCATTTTTAAAATCTTCGTTTAACTTTGTGGAATCTTCGTTCGAAAATCGAGAATTCTGCAATAAACAAATAAACAATTTTTCTAAAGACTTCAAAAGACTTCAAGCCTTCAAAAGTTGTCAATTCGATTTTTTTATGTTTGTTATCTCATAACTTTATTAATAAGTTAAACGGCTATTGCGACTTTTCGTTTCTTTGAAAAAACATTTATATTCGATCTAGTTCAAACACATACATAGAATAAATTAAAAGATTATTAAAATTTAATTCTTGGAAAAGTCTATTTGTAAAGCTATTTATAGTGTCAACTATTCATTTAATGATTTTTATTCAAAAAAACTAAATTATTAACGTAATACTTGCGTTTGAGCAATCGCAATACTACTTTATGTCAATAAAAAATTGTTGAAAACCCCATGAAACAAGAAATTTTCAAAACTCTTATAACTGCCTAAAAAAGGCTAAAACCTGATTAGTCCTTCCCGGTGGCTAAGCAAAAAAGAACAACGTCTCGGTCTGGCAGGACACAGAAGGCTGATCACCTACTTGTCTATAAAGAAAATCGATTAGTGAAACAGATGTACATCATCTGCCCCATACCCCACTAGACACGAGACTTCACTTTTACAATTCAAGGCTATTAATATAACATTCTTCGTGCTTGAAGATAATTAATATTAATTAACCGCCTACACTATTGCGCTATAATTCTTTTGTTTTAATTCAATTCTACATTGAAATATAGAAATCTTTTCCTATTAGTTTTTATTAGCACTTCAGTCGATTGTAATTTCCAACTTTTAATGATAAGACACACACATACACACACAATTGACAAACAAACTCAATCATTCCAAAATTAAAACATAAGATAAATGTGTAAAAAAATATTTATTAAATGACTACTTAATTCAACCTAAACTATATTTTTATTCTAAAATTTCTTCTACTACGACTTCGGCTACTTTGCCTTTGGGGCGCTGTGGCTTGCGGCGAGAGGGAGCACCTGAGGGCTTGGGCTTGGCTACTGGGGGGTTTTCTAGAGCATCCAACTCAGCGTCGGTGAGACGGTCCTTGTACCAGTCTTTGCTGTAAAAATATCGATTGGTTAGTAAAGAAAAGTTAAAAAAAAACATTTTGACCTTTTGTTACTAAATAATGATTTTTATAACGCTTGATTAAAATCAGTTCGCTCCTTTTTCACAATAATTTAGAACAGATATAGTTTAGTATATTTAGTTGGTTTGATGCTTACCATTCTGGGACCTTCCTTGCCCATTCGCACTTCTTCTGAACATCGTCGAAGGCCTGACCGAGCTTGCATCCAGAGCGACGTGGGATGTTGCCGTTGATGCATACGTAGAAGAATTGGCAGTCTTCAGGGTCAGCGTAACGCGGGTGGGTGAGCCCGAAAGTTTCGTTCACTTGTGGGCAATCGAACTGGAATATGTCTGAGAAAGAGGAGATTAAATCAGTTTAAGTAGATGTTTTTATAAGGTTTTATTATCGCGCTATCCGCCTAATGTGGAGAAATAACTAGCCTAGCTTCTTTAGTTTACTTCATTGTCCTGGCTATAAATGCTAATTAAGTATTAGTCTAAAGAAAATCTTAGAATGAATCTTAGAACGATTTCAAATCTTAAAATCTTAGAGGTTAGTTAATCTTAGATCTAATATATGTGGAAATCTCACCAGCAGCACTGCATCCCTTCTTCTTAGCCTCGTCAGCCCATGTGCAGATACCAGTTTTCTCGTTGTACACCAAGCCTTCGGGGCAGGTGATCATGTTGAACTTGCCGTCCACGCAGTAGTAGAATTTGCCACATTCACTGGGCTCCTCATGCGCGAAGTAACCATTTTGACGGACACAGTGCAGAGCTGGGATGGGCGTTTCTGTAATGGTAAAAAAAAAATTTAGAAAAGGTGAAAAAGATATCTCATGCATATACGTTTATGTATATATATTTTAGATTTTTTGTAAGCCGTGAAAAGTAAAAACCGTAGTAATTAATTTTATTCAATTGTAAGTACGTATGACTCCCGTTAAAATCTAACGTAAGCGACAAGAATTTCTCGTTATTTCTTAACTTGTTACGTATAGAAAGTAAATTCCACTCTATTTATGTATAACGACAATTTTATGGGGCGGGAAATCAGCACGGTTCTGTATTGTGTAAAAACCCTCCTTCATATTTGATTACAAAAGCTGTTATCAATAAATTCCTCCAGCGCGCCATCAAGGCCGCGGTTCCCTTGAGAATGGAAAGTTGTTCTGAGCAAAGTTAACCTTTAGCTCTGAATAATGATTAAATTGATGCGACCAACCAGTCACACTAAAATGGCAAGCACGTGCAGCCATCGTTCACGTGTAACGTGACCTTTAGAATTCCCATCATGTTTTTCATTAAATATGGAGAAGGCTCGAGAATGTTCACCAACCCGAATTCTAGAACAAAACTATTCTTTACAGAATACTATCGCTGTTTACATATACCCAGTAGATAAAAGACCTACGTTATAATAATAGAACTATAATAAAAATAAACTTACGTAGTTTGGGGCGCTGAGAGCAGTCAATGTTGAAAGGTAAGTCGCACTTCTCATCATTAGGGTTATAATCGTTGAACACCATGCCGTCTGGGCAGAGCTTTTCAATTATTTCACCGTTTCTGGAATGTATAAAATAAGAATATAAATTTATAATAAGGCGTCAATGGCTTGGAATATTTCTTTTGCTGATAGTACCGGTTAATACTTATTAAATATTGACGCTTCATGTTTGTATTTGAAGCGCTGTTATAATGTAGTGCTCTGTGTAATGTAGATTTTATAGAAGTTTATTAACCTGCACTCGTAGTATTTGTCGCATTGCTCTGCATCAGCGAAGAAGCCATCTTCGGGACAGGAGCTCGTTATTTCAGTATCAGGGTCTGAAGCGGCTACGCGAGCTGGCGCTGGATTCGCTGGTTTCCTATTCTTTGGGCCCGCAGCTGACGCCAACGCTGAAATAATTAACATTTTCATTAAAATCTTGTTTAAATGATAATGGTTATAAATTACCCGGCATTCAAATAAAATGCTTAGTTTTTATTTCATGGAATTAAATATGTATCTCGTGTAATTTATGTAAGAATAATAATGTGTATTTGTTATTCTTCTTACAAGCGACTGGTCTCCTTTCTAATCCGCTTTATGTATACCAAATCAATCAGAAATGTAATGATACGTATTTTTATCAAAACAAATTATTCACTTGTTCATAAAGAATGTCAAAGTTAAAATTTAATTAAAACTAAACAGACATATAAGGTACATTTCCTGCATAATGTATGTATGCACATAATTAAGTCGTTAACTTTGAGACCGGCGCGGGCGCAGACTTCCTATTTTTATGCGACGCTTTAAGGTCGTGTCAATTGAGCTTTCTTAGTGACTTTAAAAGTATGTATGTACAACCTGTTAGCTGTCTAAATTATCTGTCTGACTAAACATTTCCACCTTTAAACAAACTAAATGACAATTTGTTTAAGTGTTATACAATGAAGTGGTTATAGACGATTTATGCCTGCCAAAAGTTTGAAAGGTGACCATTGCGTAATTCGGTCGCTTGTCATGAGAAACAAAGCATTGTATTCTTGATTGTATGCTTTGCTTCATATCGGTAAATGAAGTCATCGCAAGATGCTAAACCGATAGCGAAGTTTGGCAATATGCCAGTTTCTCCGTTACCTAATCGAGTGTAACATACGAAAGTTTGTGCCAAGCAGCCACAAGTGCCACTTAACACTCTAATTTCATATTTATCCTTGAAATATCAGCTGTTGCATACAATGAAATAAACCTGTCATGAGTTAATTTATTTCACATGCACTTTGTTACGAGTGAACGGTTAATGTAATAACTATTTGTAAGAGATGTAGAAGAAACTCGTGTAGAATTCTAAAGGCGAAATTAAAAATCTACATGCAATTATCGTAAAGAAATTTTTAAATAATCAACGTTTGATATGAAGCAATGGTTAAAACATTTAAATAATAAACTACTTTAAAAATCAAGGTCACAATAAGATATGATGCAATTCTAGTTACTTGATAGAGTAGGCAGTTACCCCATTATAGATGTTAAGCAAATGTCTAGGTATATAAACTTATTTCATATAGAGACAAATAATAAAAATTATTTAATCAATTCAAAACACGTATCCATCTTCAATGGCCAACGGTATTTTCAATATATCTTTATAAATAACTCACCAATTAGACACGCGAAAGCTATGATCTTGCACTTGAACGCCATCTTCTGTTATTTTCCAAAACTACACAAACTTTCGTCACCGCTGTGACTTATCGGAACTTGACGCTCGTACTGCGCTCTATAGCGCACTGACAATAACAGTTTTTGTCCGTTGTTCTTAGCTGCTGAGTACTTAAGCGAAAGGCTATACGACTTTCGCCGTCTCTGTCCCACTAATGCACATTAGCATACGGCTGTACTCTTCACTCATGAGTTCTCCGAACATTTGGATCCTGTTATGGGTTTACGTGTTCTGCAAAAGAATTAGCCTAATGATAACGACTGTTAATCTATCACTAATATTGTTATAATTGGATTCCAATGAAATTTTTCTGTAAATTCTTAAAAGGTAATTAGGAAATGAATTCAGTTGCACAATTAAAAATGTATGATTGATTAATTTCCTAGAAAGTCTTTCCTAGAAATCCTCCTGAAATAAGTTTTTTTTTTAAATTCCATTCATTCATTTTTCAGTCGATTATTATTTTTTTATAAAGAATCCTAAATATGCATTTTGAAATTTCGAGAATCCAGTCCTTGACCCATTTTTGGTAGTTACTGCGTGAACTATTCTATCGTTTTATGACGTGATCCTACTCGCTTGTTACCTTTTTTATGACAAAGCAAGCAAAGGAGCAGGTGGGACACCTGATGTCATGTGGTCACCACCGCCCATAACTTGTAACACAAGAGTTGTTAGAGGTGCTTTGCGCGTCTTAAACCACTTCAGTCTCCTCCAGCCTCCTACGAGAGTTCAGGCCATAATCCAGCTACCGCTGGCCAAGGGTGGGTTGGCAAATGTCGCCGAACTTTTTGACTTTTCATCATGTCGGTCTCCTTACGAAATATGTATGATCAATATTGTATTGAAAACTACAAATATTAACAATTTCTAGAGACTCAACTAAGGCCAGTTCCAAAGATAAATATGCAGCAAATATTTTTACCTGGATAGGTTAAAAAAAATTTCTCGATATCAAGGTAATATTGTTATTTCAACCCAATATAAACCATTGTCATTCATAATGTATTATGCACAGCCAACATCATGTACGACGTGGGTGACCGCGCGGGGTACAGATATAATTGTAGTTGTAAATAAAAGGTCAATATAGGTCCTTACTAGATTATATATAACTTAACTATCTACAACAATCTTTTGAAAAAATAGAATCACTACATCTCATGCTTAGAGACAATTTGAAGCTTTTTTATTTTTGTTAAGACTGTTGTGGGTATAATTTAATAAGTAAACAAAATTCAACGGAAATAAATATTACCAAAGAAAGATATAATACGAAAGACAATTTTTCTATGAAAGTTCTGTATATGTATCTGCGTTTAGCTTTTCTCTAGCTTAATAGATTCCAAACGGATTGCTGTAATTTTTGACTGAATTTAGGAAAAATGCCTCATTGTTCAGATGTTCAAATGAACACCATAAAACTATATCCAACATTTATTTTTAACAACAATTCTTTTCAATTCAATAATTATGAATAAGTATCAAAAAAATAAATTATTAGTATATGTTACATTTTGTTAAGGCATATTTTATTTCGTTTTCATATTTTTTTCTATAGCAATGACTTCCGATGCGTTATACAATTTGTTAATACCAAATGAATTGATTATATTGCGCTATAATAATAAATTCCTACTCGTCATAATTTCATGTACTTCCTACCAGCTATTGCCGTTCTTCATATCAATTATTTCTCTAATGTTTGAGAAATACATAGTAATAAATAAAATTGGTAAGAAAAGTAAACATTCATTTTAACTATACGGAGCTATAACAATTATATCCATCCAATTCTAATATAAGATAATAATTAATCGTATTTATGATATTTCATATATATTTGTAAAAGTTGATATAGCAAGCTAAAATGAGCGAAAAAATCAAAATCCCTCGAACCTAAAGCTCGTACATATACCTATAATAACCATTTAACCCCGGCATGTTGTCATAAAATTAAGAAAGAATATCTGTAAAATTGTTACAGTTCCTTGAACGAAAAATAACCTCCTTAGATATCAAATTGACCAACCCAAAAGCTTATCTCTCATTTATATTACTCATTTATATCATCATTTTAACCTCTGAAACGAACATATACTATTGAATCGATTTTAGATTGGAACACTTATATAAATATTAACAGTAATGTTAATATAACTTTCTTTATCCGCATTCGATAGAAAGTATCTTATACTCCGATAATTTTTTTTGCACTAGATCTATGTAACTAGCATTATGTAATTGTAATAGTTAACATGCGCTTGTCAATTAAATTATTCGTACATAATAATTTTAAGACTTATTATGGTAATATGTATTGTGCCCAGGTGGAAAAAAAGTTTTCATTTATATTCTAAATTTTAGAAAATAAAAAGGTCATATAAATACGTTGACGAAATGAATATTATCAAGTGACCATTCAACGGTTTGTTCGCGTTATCTTCAAAAACAGCAATAAATATTTATAATAATTTTTGTAATTCTGGTTAAATATAAGCTAAACTAGCAGAATTTAATTTAAACCAGTGCTATACGTTTTTTTCTATTTATTATTATGGAAAAAGTGTTTATTTTTTATTACTAAAATGCTGACAATAGCCATAAGTCGTGTCCAATATTAGCATTAAATTACGTTAATTAAAAAAAATAAAAACTAGAACGTAAAAAGTATTTCCTTCACTAAAACAACATTCATTAAATTTGTTGTAGGTATTTTATGGATAAATAGTAATAAAAAGTGCATAACAATAAAATCATATTATTAATTTCATTCGACCTACGTACACGACATAAAAAAAAAACAAATTATAAATATCAACTAAAATTTCAGTTCAATGGACTGTAAAAAACAAAGTGTTTGTAACGTGAAATTTATTATACTAGTTGCAATAGACTATATTAATAAAGTAGACGACTAATTTATCGATACTTGTTTGTAAAGTACTGCGTAGGCTCAAGTTAACTAAAGATACAAAAAGAGTGCTAGTTAGCTGCATATGCAAATGGATTACGTGATTTAAATTGTTTAGCGAAAGACGTTGGCGTGTTGTCCTTAAATAATTAAGTTAACGTGAGTAGAAACAAAAAGGTATCAACGCTGGTGCCCACCTACTGTCGCCAGCCGCAATGTAGACATTTTAAGAGATAAGGTTAATATTAATAGATTTTATTATTATTTAAAAAGTATGTTCATTATTCGATACGAATTAAAACACATGTTATGAGAGAGACAAAGCTGAAAAGCTTTAGGATATAAGGATTTAAGAAATAAAACTAGGATGCATTTTAATTTAGGTATATATAATAGTACCTATCTAAAATGTAGTTATATTGAAATGACAGCAGCTAGCAGATGAATTAACAAAGTCAAATGTTGCAATTTTTGACACTTTTTGGGGATGCTTTATCAAATAGTGGGTTTGTTTTGATTGAATACATGATTATAGAATTCAAAAAAGGCTCTTATATGAACTCGAAAGAGCCAACATTTATGCATAATCATGAATCATTTTAAAGTATTAAAATTAACGATACATTCGCGTGCAATTTCACATCGAAATCAAAGATAAGAATTAACATTCCCTTGTATGCACTTAGATGATGTTATAGAATTTCATATCACGTCTTAGTTTTCTTATTATCTAGGAGTGATTGACATTTCATGCTACGATGCATCGCAAGGAAGCGTTCGATTCAAACGAGTTTTGATGCGTTCATATAATGTAATGTAATGTAATGTATGAAGATTGTATCTCAATACAATCGATGCCTGTCTTTGACGGAGATACATGCTTTTTGATTAAAATGCCGATTTGAGCAAATAAACGTTTATTGTTATGTCTGCATGATGAAAAACGAGATAGATTAGTAAGTTATGTATTGTTTAGATTTTCCTTTCAATATCTAGATATAATTCTCTATATATTTTACAATCTTATGGCGCGATTCTTTTTTGTGATTGATATTTGTTCATTATTAATAAGAAGATTATTAAAATTATTTTCACTAATAAATATATTATTTATACCACTTTCCTTTTTAACAATATAAATATCAAAAACATCGTGTACAATAATACAATGTGATATATTAATAATATTCATTATATTAAATTTCTACTAATAATATTTTTATTTTATAAATATATATGTTAACCGCCAAGGTTTTCCTTCAAGCTTCATTGATTTAGCCAGTATCAGCAATAAAAAATAGTTATATGTGGATCTGGATCAATTACACGTATAATTGAACTAATACTTTTTAGATTAATTACATAAATTGTTTCTATGATTCCAATGTAATTTAATTTTTAAGGTAAAAATTTGGATGTCATTTAAAAAGGATGAGATGTGATTCTGCAACATTAAGGGTGCTATTAGATAATATTACAGTCCATTATAAATCTATTTGAGACCTCTCAAGACCTGACTTAATGACAGCCAGACGTAAGGTTTTTTAACTAGACAAGCATATTTTATTACGTTTGTTGCTGTAGGTAATTTTAATATACAATATAAAATAATTACTCGAAAATGTGTATGGTTATTAAAACAACTCGTATAAATATTTACAATATCGCTTAAGGGGAGACAAAAACGGATCTTAAATAATAATTAAAGGATATTGTTTGTCAATTTTGATTAAGATTACAAACCGAAACTACTACTTCTAGTGTTGAAGGCAATGCGACAAAATTTTGTTAAATATATTAAAGGTAAATGACGAAACAACTTTATTTGTAAATTTTACGATTACAGAAGTATCGCTTAGTGATGACAGACAATCATTAATTATTAAAATGAATTACGAAATCCGCCATTAGAATAAATTTCAATCACCAAATACATCTAAGTATGTAGTCATTACATCGCATAACATAACATTGATTTTCTATAAGATTAAAAATAACTAGATACATTTTTACAAAAGATTTTCATCTATATAAGTAAAAATAATTAAAACTTTCTAGTACATAAATATAAGAGGATATTCGTCCTATATTATGGTTGCATTATATTCATTGAAAACATTCAATTTCCCAATCAACTTTTCCATTACTATTCCTTGCTTCACTTGTAGAACATACGCATCCTTTGGTGTTCCATGCGATCAGGACTACATATAGAATCGCATATAGCTATTTTCAAGTGCGGCTATAAAAGCTAGGATTTAACTGTAGCCCTGACATTGGCCGGTCTTACTCGGTAGTTCGCAGGATGTGGAAGTTACTCGCAATTCTTGCTTTGATCTCGGTTTGCGGCGCTAGAGCTGAGTCGAGCCCGCTTTTGGAAAAGCCGACTAATGGCCGACAGAAAAGGCTTTTGTGTGAGTAATTTATGTTATATATTCAATTAAAATATGTATATTGTAACACAGTGCGATTTCTTTATTATTTTAGTAATTGGATTATGTTTTTTTAATGCCGCCTTCAGCATCTTTCTTGAAAATTTCTCTTACCAAAAATAATAAAAGTATATGCGCTTATATTGACAGTCAGTCATAAAATAAATTTTCCTATTACTTAAGATATAAATTATGAGCTTAGATAATGGCCAACCTGTATAACAGCATGTAAAATAAATTACGATTATAATCGCAAACTGCAATATCTTTTCCTCACGTACCTTATAAAGGATTTAAGATTAGTTTTGTTTTACTCATTGATAAATCGTCCATGGTATATGTTTCAGTCTAAATTAGGGATGGTGTACATACCCAACGGTGAAATAATTTTTGAATCGGTCGAGTAGATTCTGAGATTAGCGCGTTCAAACAAAAAACTTTTCAGCTGCATGTCGGGATGAAAATTAAAAACTATATTTTATGAATTGGTTATATTTCGTAAAAATGATTTGAAAATTTATAATGCATCTTTTTATCTTCGTCTTCGTCTTCGTCTTCGTCTTCGTCTTCGTCTTCGTCTTCGTCTTATCGATATTATATACAAAATTCTGCTTGAACCTTAATTAATAAGATTTTTATATTAGACAATTCTATGTTACTTCCTCGAATAAATAAAAACCGGCTAAAAATAAAAACATTCAAAAAGAAAACTAAGTATAACTTTATCAAGCTACCTAACTACATAAAATTCAACGACCTAGTTCATAAATCTCGCTAAAATTACCTACATAATATAATTATATACAAATTATCCATTAGGGCCAAACGTACTTTAAGTAGATATTTGCCCGTAGACAGCAAAGTTTATTCCATACATATATACAAACATACGCTTGAAAAACAAAGTCCTCTCTTCTAACGCACACTTACTAAACCTTCTAACGGGCAAATTAGAACAGGTAAATTATAAATTTGACAGAATTATCGCTAAAAATTGCTTATCCCATGCGTTAATATCTTTTGACACATAATTGAAAGTTGTGTATTTGATATAACGAACTCGAAACCCAGGGGTTCCTGACCGCACCACGGTTATTCAAGTCCTTCGGAGATTTACTGCTTCGTAACGAACGGGATAAACTCTGTCATGTTCACTTTACAATTTCAATGTGCATTGCGTGTCAACAATCAGTGAATAATTGCAGCGGCTCTATTGAAATTCCGATGTACAGCGAACCTGTAAATTATTTTAATCGATTTATCTGCGATAGGTAACATGGAAAATGAATAGCACTTACATTTCATTGCTTTATTGTAAATTAAATTTATAAAGACTTTACTGATATGACAGTTTGATATTTTTAAAGTCCAATACAATCGGGAATTTCCATTTTTCGAAGGAATTTTTCAATAAAAAGTTATTTAGGGGATATCTCTAGATTAGCCCGGGCGATGCTGGTTTAAGCAACAAGATATCCTGTATATCATTTAAATTAACTTCGAAAATGTATCGTATCGTACATCATACAATCATTTCATATACATCTATAATTGTTTTCTCATCAAACCTCATTTATGCAGTTTATTGTAAACTACCTCTTTTATTGTTATCCGCCATTATTTTCTACAGTTTTCGACGAACAAGGAAATTTAGTCAAAACTTACGCCAACCCATTACTTTACGGAAATTCGATAGAAGAAAAAAATCCACTCCTGTTGAACTTTTTGAATCCTTTTTTCAGCGTTTTACAAGTAAGTATATTGATTTAAAACGATATTAAACATATCATTCAGAATTTATATCAGCACACTTTAATGATCACAAAACGATTTGAGCCATTTCAGTCAATAAGAATTTCTGTTGGTATGAGACTATAACATAATACGTGATTTATTCATAAAAAACATTTGCGGTACTACATAAAAAAAATAATCAATATGTATGTATGCATACATTTTAAAAATAACAAAACTGCTATCCCTACTATATTCCCTACTATATTCCCTACTATTCCCTACTATTCCCTACTATTCCCTACTAATATTATAAATGCGAAAGTAACTCTGTCTGTCTGTCTGTCTGTTACGCTTTCACGCCTAAACCACTGAACCAATTTTGATGTAATTTGGTATGAAGGTAGAACTGAACTTGGGAAAGGACATAGGATGCTTTTTATCGAGAAAAAAAGAGTAGAAGGAGTTGAAATAGGGAGATGAAAGCGATATAACCGTATTTCACGCGGGCGAAGCCGTGGGCGGAAAGCTAGTAACATATAAGATAATATTTTAATCTAAGCTTATAATGCATCACAATTTTCAGCCAAACATATTCGGATCAACAATTGCCTATGCTATACCAGTATCCGAAGCAGTTCTACACCAGATCCACATAAGCCCATCGTACCACAATAAACTAATTATTCTATCAACTCAACACCCAGTAGTCGAGTCCTCACCTTTATGTGCTGGAAGACGAACCCAAATACCATCCCCTAAGATGTGTAGTAACTTCTTAAATTGTTGGGATGGTTGGGCCTTCGAACAGGAGTGTCCAGCTGGCTTGCTATTTTCCAAAGAAGGTTATTGCGACTATGCTTACAACGTTGATTGTAGCAGCCGACTTATGAAAGGTAGGTTTTTTTAATATAGTTGATAGTGTAGTTTTGTTTAGTGTGGCATTCTTCCTACCGAATAGTAAATAATACAAAGTTAAGTTTTTATACTTCAATAAATTGAATTTATTTTTAAAGGAGTACAACAATTGATTTAAAATTCATACATATAGGGTGAGAATTGTATCTTTTAACTTTCAAACTTTCATACTTCCCGTTTTAAATCTCTAACAATAATAGAAAAAACAAAAAAAAATTGTATCAAAGATGTAATAATGAGTTGAAATTTATAAACGGTGATTTTCGGCATGATGTAATTTTTTTTAACACGTGATCGTATTTATGAATTACTAACTGCACCATCCGATTGCACCCGCGTAAGTACGTATCCTGTTGGAATAACGGCATGAAAAGTTACCTATATGTTATTCCAGTTGTCCAGCTGTCTACGTACCAAATTTCATTGCAATCGGTTCAGTAGTTTTTGTGTGAAAGAGTAACAAACACACACACTGATACATCCTTACAAACTTTCGCATTTGTGATATTATTAGGATAGGATTTATAAATCTTATGTAGGTATATGTGTGATGTGCAATTGTCTGTATATGTAGTAAGTGGACAAATGTACATGACGCTATTTAAATTCTAAAGGTCGGGGGCTATTGGCCACATAATATGATCCTATTTACCATTTATGTATAATGGTTGTATTAAAAACAGCTTTTTATAGAGCTACTTATTAGGCATTGCATGCTCATGAAATTAAGTGACGTTGTACATCTAAAAATGGTATGGACGTCCTTTAACGCCTATCTAGCCATGACAATCTCACTTAACTATAAACTTTTAGATTTATTCCTTTTAGCAGCATAATTTTCATAGTTCATTTAATGATATGACCGCCTCCTTGGTACAGTGGTTAACGCGTGAGCGTAAAACCGAGGGGTCCTGGGTTCAATTCCCGGTGGGGACGCACGAAAAAAAAAATGTCTCGGTCTGGCAGGACACAGAAGGCTGATCACCTACTTGTCCGTAAAGAGAATCGATCAGGCATCTGCCCCATACCCCACTAGGGGACACGGGACTTCACTTTATTTAATGATAAATACGTTACATATAATATCGTTACTCTATTAATATCATCTTTTCTATTTAATTTAAAATAAAATATATATTCTACATTAATACATAAAAATTTGTCCGGCATGCAAACAAAACATCTATGTGTGTCACACCTAATCGGTTGGAGCGAAAAATTATTTTTGGTTTTTTCTGGTGGGTTCGGGATTGGGTAAATTTAATATTCGCAATGTCATGGTGTCATGGTATTGTTATGACTTATTATAATAATTAAACATAAAACCAATTAATAGTACAAGTTTAATGCGTCTCGTTCTTTTAATCATTTTTTTTTTTATTGTGTGATAGGGAAGCGCTTGACTACCATCTCGCCTGATGCTAAGCGTAGATGTAGTCTAAGATGGAGCGCTTCCCCAGGAGGTACATTCACACACACACTCATACACACTCTACTTTTGAAGATCCCCAGATTATACCCGTCAGGGAACACAGACTCAGGAAGCATGTGCCAGTCCCTTGCGATTCGAATAAAGAATGTAGAGTCGAACCGCTTAGTCTGGGTACAATTTATTTAATTCGTTTTGATCAATTTAATTTAGTAAAACCTTCGAACTGACTATAATTAAAAAGAGACAAATTTACCTACATAAATATTTAATATATTACGTTTTCAATCACGCTCCATTAGGCCGTAAGCTGTAACTCGTTAATTAGCATTTCATTAATAACAATCGTTTAACCTAACTAATTAGTAGTAAATGTTTGTATATTTTACGACTCTTTCACAAGTTATTTACCCCGCAGCTAGCGATGTGTTGACATGTCTCAAATGTCAAATAGGATATTATGTAAAATAATGTTGCACAATTGAATACTGTTTTGAATATAGTGTAGATGAATGGATGCATATAACTGAAGATAGATAAAATTTGCCAGAACTATGCTTGGTACAAGACACCCCGTAATCCTATTCTACTAATTTTATAAATGCGAAATTTTGTAAGGATGTGTGTATGTTTATTGCTCTTTCACGCAAAAACTACTGAACCGATTGCAATTAAATTTGGCACGTAGATAGCTGGACAACTGGAATAACAGATAGGCACTTTTTATCCCGATATTCCTATGGGGCACGAACTTAAGCTGGTGAAACCGCGGGGCACAGCTAGTAAATAAATCGTTGAAACTTCGTTTTTTGATGTTAATAAAACTTATGAAATAAAAATGATGATTACATCTACAAACAATATTTTTTTTTCGTTAATTAACATTGTTAGAGTTTGTTATATGCAGTACCTGCGGAAACCTATTTTATTCTTTCATCATAAATGATTTTCCAATTTGGACATTTCCACTTCATCGTTAAGGCTGCAGCGAGATCATAAAAGCCTAGATACAGCATTGTATGTATCTAGTCATTACCGAACACATGTTCAAGATGGTTATAATTAGTTATATGCATTTATTAAACAAACATTCTACAAATTTTTGCTAGAATATGCGTATTTTTAAATAATTTTATGAATCCACGAACTTAATTAGAAATACCGTATATTTTATGATAATATTCTTTATTTTTCAGAACCCCAAACGTTGTGTAAAAAAGACTTTGAGGCATTTAGAAATAATGCGAATTGCAACGAGTTTTTCGTATGCGTACATAGATTTCCAGTGAGGTTCCAGTGTCCAGCCGATCTTGCCTATAATGAGGTATTATTAACCACTATTTTCTTTCGACACATTTAATTTATTTATGCTATAAAATATTATAAAGAAACATTTTACCTATTTAAGGTTTCTGATATTTTTAATTGATACATAAATTAAAATGTAGAAAAGTATAAATGGAAAAAAGGAGTTTACAGCGGTTCGGTTATTTAGTTTTTATAAAATTTGCTCGTAACGCTGTGTCCTCTCTTATTTAAATCATTTATGACATGACATAAATTAACTCATAAAAATGCGTTATTAAAAATTTGGCCTTGGATCAAAATAAATCAAATTGACACAAACCAAATAATTCGCAATTTTTCCTCTTACTGTCAAGTTCGAATTTAATGGAAATATCATAATTGATGTGTTATGGAGAATGCTTAGTAATGATTTGAGATTTATTTTATTTTTGATTCATTTTTCGTATAACAAACACTCCTTTAAATATTTGTTTTGTTCGTGTTTGTTTTTGGGACTCAAAAGTGATAATCGATTTCTTTTTAATACTCGACGGGGTCAACGCTCCTTTGAAATGGTCAGCAATGACATGGAAGTTTAAAATTTACAGGTTAATCGTAACGTTTATTTTTATATAGCTTTTTCTTTTGTAAATAATATAACAAATATAAAGACAGCCTTACTAAGCTTTGTTTATATAATATGACAGTTCTTACACAATGGACCATTAAATTCATCATGCTTGATACTAAAAAATATTAAGATAATATAACAAGCAGATACAACGCAGTTGTAAAGACATTCATCTGTGTTTGAAAGTATTAACTATTATATAAATACTAGCTGTTCGCCCCGTTTTCACCTGTGGTACATACATAGCCTATGTCAGTCATATGTAATTGAAGCATTCTAACGGTGAAAGAATTTTTGAAATCGGTCCAGCCGTTCACGCGTAATGGCGTGATGAAGGAAAATAGGATTCATTTTCATATATATATGAATTAATTATTTTGTTTTCAAATGGTACAACATTATCAAATTATTTAAAACGAAGCTAAATTTAACTAAAAAAATCTCCAACTTATTCCAGGAGCTGGGCGTATGCGACTACCCATCTAAAGTTAATTGTACTTCAATTCACGTAAGCGCTGAGCCAGCGGCCACACCGCCCATCGAGCTGTCAACAGTCCCAACATCCAACGATCTGAATATTCCATCCAGTACTGCCAGCTCCGAGTCTACTCCTGATAAAAATTTGATGATAAGCCACACGGAATTTAATAGCCACAGTGAGTTTCTAAATCCGAGGTTATATGACTCCTTATTTAAAACAGGCTAGTATAGTATTATAGAATCTGCGATACAATCTATATTCTACGCTCAGTATATATTTGATTAGTTAGATAAATAATTTGTTAGTGGAATTGGAAAAAAACTGGGTCACACAAAGACCAAGTGGTATGAAATTTATAATAAGTTAGTATTATCCTTATATCAAACTTGATATATCTGTCTGAGCTATGACTACCTAGTTTTAGGATTAAATTACGCTTCTCACATTAATTAATTACAAGTTAAAAAAAAATGTCAGCGAGACTTTAAATGTGATATTATATGTATAATGTTTGATTTTTTAGCTTCATTCGTTTGATACTAAGACAAAAAGCAGTCTATGTATCAAGTCAGACTACAAGTCAAGTATTCATGTCAAATTGCATCAAAGTACAGTGAAACCTTTTTCGTTAAGGAACAATGAAGAATTATTACGAATGTCTCAAAATATCTTGTTGAAATATAGTTAAATAGAGTGCAAATCTCTTCCAGGTTGGAAATCCCTACAAGTAGCGATGTCTCGCCAAGAAGCTATAAAACAACTCCAACTGGGGCAAATAGCACACATTAATACTGGTTATTCTCAGCAGTAGCATACAATTTCCATACTTGGTAGCACGTTTACTAGGAAGTGTATACCACGCCTTATATGATTAACCTGGATCTTTCTCTTACGTTTCGAATAAAAAAGATTGGTCTAGAATGCATTTAACCAGTTTATTATATGCGCTGCATATATTTATGTCTATCAATGATGAATGATACCAGTGAATGCTAAGTTTTATTATCTTTGAATATGAATAATATTTTTATCTATTACCAAGGAGGTGTTAACTCCTCGGAATGTCGCGTCAGTATTAATAAAATTAAAGCTTACATACATTCGTATTTCATTTCACATACAATCATGCTTCTTACAGTTTCCCAAGTAAAGGTTAAAAAAGGTTAAAGAAAACAAAGAGTGATATGTCATTACTTTATTTACAAAAAGTAATCAAGACGGTAACTAAATCTAACTTACATCTATTGAGTATGACTAAATTTGTTTCAACAAAGCACCAAAGAACACGGTACCATGTCAAAGACTTATAGATTCCAACAATTTTTTGGCAACAGTTAAATTATCGTTTTGATATTTAATTCTTTGTCAAAAAATTGTAACTTAATATATGAGAAAATATTTGGGGCCACCCTGAGCGCCTCTTCAGACAGACTGCCTGTAAATTGCCAAATCTAAATTCTTGATATAACACTAATTCTTTGAATAAAAAACGTATCCATCGACGATAAAAAATGGGTAAAACCCATCTTTGTAAGATACTTGTATCAAAAACATTCAACATCGTGTCCGATAAATGTTAAATAAAGCGTTTACGCTTTGAAGAGGCTCTTTATCAAACTAAATCAAAAAGATTGAACTTCAGTCTGTTCTTTGAGTCGCTCCTTGACATTCAGAATCCCAGCTTCTTCAACGCCTTGAGGTCCACGTCTCCATAGTAGTCTTCGCTGTAATATGAAAATGCATATTAACGAAATGTTACATATAAATTGTTTATAAGCATGCTATAATGTCACTCATAAGCTAACGATATAGTATCTAAATAAATCACTAACGCCACCCATTTCACCAACTAGATTTTTTTACAAACAAATTAAATATAGCAATAAAATGGTAAATACCAATAATGTGCAATTAAATCCTTTAAAAATTTCCTCAGCATTTTGAAATCACATAATATATGAAACTTACCAGAAAATAGAACGAGGTCAATGCTGTTTTGTAGAAAGGAGCTGCCTGGTTATAGTTACTAGTTTCTTATAAATAGATCAAGAATTCAAGAAACAAGATAGATACTGTAAGAGAAGTTATTAAAATGTTATTAGAAAGTGAATGCAATCGAAATAAGAGACAGTGCTTGTGAAAGTAGGTAATAGTTGAAGGGAGGTGCTCAGTGCTGTACTACGCCAGATCAAAAAACACAACATTCATAATTTTTATACATTTTGTTTATTTTATCACTAAAAATAAATCTTAAGTATTACAGTTTCTATATCAAACAACAACACTCAGTCGCAGCAAATAATTCAGTACGTAAGATATTTACAAAGTCACGGTTTTAACGGATTCCATATTATGTACGTATTTAATGTTCCTTCAGATCCTAATCTCATAAATGCAAAACATATATATTCATACGTAAAGTTATTCATCAACGATTTCAATATCTACACGGACGAAATAAGTCAGTACCGTTATATACAATAAAAAAAACAATGTAAAAATAAATATTTCTATCGCTGAATGATTTTACTAACTTCTCATCGTCATCGGAAACTGTTTAAGCTACAACGAGTATTTGGCAACTGGACATGAATACAAAACAATTTAGTATCACTCACTTATATGACAATTTGAAATTGGTATTAACTACTTCTGCAACACCGCGAGCGATTTAAATAAAAAGGCGATTGGATTCATTCAATGTGAATACAGATAGCCCGCGATGTGTACAAACTAATTATGTGTGAGTATTTAAAGGTATAGTCAAAGGAGATTTAGTTTAGTTTTCTTTTTGGGGGCGGGGTTTGAGCTGCTTGGGCTGGTTGGAGTGGGCCTGACCGTCGCTCTTGAGACCGGCGAGCAGCTCGCTCTTGCGGATAGCCTTCAGGTCCAAATCTCCATAGTAGTCCTCGCTGAAAATGGACGCGAACCTTACTGCCTGAAGACTACATCTAAATGGTCTTAACTCTACGATGTATGTGCCTTTCCATGAGTCGACATAAAAGGCTGGTTTAATACCTAGCAACTTTTACTCACTACTAGTTGTGACTAAGAATAGAAAATTGTGTAACAAGAGCTTGCTCAAACATTAGATATCGAGTGAACTACCTTGAATCGACTATGAGAATATTAAACATAAACGCTCGCTTTTCTAATTCAAAGCTATGTTTGATACTGTTTTTCACAGCTACGAATGTTGCAATATAATCTAAAATATTTGCTCTAATTTTTTAATTGTTTTGTTTAATGAACAAACTGTTACAGTTATGTTTTTGTTGTATATTTAATTTAATGTTGTACATCGATCCATTTGATCAATATAATAATAGCTAGCCTGAGAAAAACTTAAAAAATTTACTTTTTCAAGAATGTTTTATGTGTCACATACTCAACAGTTAACCCAAAGTTCACTGTGATCAAAATAATCGACTTGAATTTTCTCTAATACGTTGGCTTTGCGCTTAACCACATTAATGCTAAGAATTTAGGCGAGCTAACTTCCTGAGCCCTACATACCTCGTTACATAACGTTTCTTCTAACTGTATCTGTTACGGGAACAGTAATATGATCGTAAATTGTATTTTTAAAGTGCATTGGTTAGTCACAGGAAAAAGACGTTTGGGTTATCAGGTTTAAATTATATAAAGATTGTTATTTACTGATTAATCCAACCAGTGAGTATAGAAATAGAGTTCAAGTTCCTCAGTCGAGATAGTTTTACTTGAACTGAAGGATAGTCATAATATTAATATAAATGAATATAAAAATTCTGTCTCACCATCCGGGAACATCTTCAGGGTCCTCGCAGTTGCCTGTGCCGTCAGCATCACCGATTTTGAAAACGGTACCGATGGGGCAACCGTATTCACGGGCGACTCCCTCGAGACAGATGTAGTATTTGCGGCAGTCTTCTGGGTGAGCATGACGGCTGAAGGATCCAGCGTTGGACACTTCACCGGGGTTGGGGCAAGCGAAACCGTTGGCTACCTCTGCGAAACAACGAAAATGGTTATATTAGTCACGTGGGTGACAAGGAACTACATCTGAAATGATTTATTTGTTGTATTTATTCTAAACTGTGATTGGTCATGTAAAGTACGGTAAAAGTTTTAGGTACCTTCGTTTCTGCATTCTGGTACTTGGTCAGCCCACATGCACACGCGCGCTTCTCTGTCGTATGCAAGTCCGGGGCTGCACTGGTAGCGAGAGGCTTCACCGTTCCAGCAGTTCCAGAAAACGTCGCATTTAGCTTCATCAGCGAAGATACCGTATAATCTTGAGCAATGAGGAGTGGAGATTGGTGGCTCTGTTAAAAAAATTAAGAATTGAATATTCTATAATGTGAATTCGATTTTAGATCAATTATGAAAGTAAGTTCACCAAACAAAGTATAATTACTAAAACGAACGTTTATAAAGTGTTTCTTTTTTTAATCAATAAATAAAAATGTATTCTTGGATTATCTGTGGTCAGGCACAAGCTAGGTGACCTTCGTTTACATCCTGATCGAGAGTAAACCGACAGCTTATACGCATATTATTATGCGAAACCTTCAACCTTGACCGCAAATCGTTCGTCTGTACGGCATCCTCACATTATTTAAATATTTTCGAACTTTTGAGATAATGTAGTCGCATGTAATTTTAGCATCTACTTCCTTATTTATTTAATCTTAATTATTAAATGTCATTATGACTATTTTAAAACTAGCTATCTATACCCGCGAGTTTGTTCGCGTATAAAGGCTCAATTAAATTAAATTCTTCAACATAAATTATAGCCTATATGTTGCCAAATTTTAATAGCAACTTAACAAAAAAAGTTTCATCATAACCCGTGCAGTAGTTTTTGCGTTAAAGCCAGACTGTTGACGGAAGATTGTGTCTATTGATGGACCGACGGAACATTTCACAATGATTTCTTATGGATTGTGTTCTTTGCATGAATATCTCTATGGGTATATTTTTAGTTATTATTCAATGTACAGAATTGAATTTTCTACAGTTTTATTATATGTATAAAATAGATGGACGGAGTGTGAGTTGGTGTTCGCGAGTTTTGATGGTATATTACATAAGATTCCATTCTTACCGAGCTGCGTTCTTTCGCCGCACTCAACGTTGTGGAGGTAGTCACAGTTTTCTGTCAGGTATTTGGAGTCAGTTGCGTCGAAGGCGAGACCGTTGCCGCAGGTCTTGAGCTCGGCGACACCATTGTCACACTTCCAGTACTTGTCGCAAGAGATGTGGTGGGGGTAGAAGCCGAAGTCATCTGGGCACTTGAACGATTCCTGTGCGACCGCTGGAAATTAAATCGGCAATTAGTAATGAACTCTTTGAACATCGAGATAACTGATTGAAGTAATTGTAGTGACCGATAGTGGTGATTCTAAAGCGTTATGCATCTCAACAAAACGTTTTAATAGTCTTTATATCTTCATAGTTTTTTGATGCAAAAATATAATAACATTAAATCATTATTTGGGAGCTGAAAGTCTATGCTTATAACAACTATGAGCTGCAGGTGCCTAAGTATAAATGACATACATGAAAAATAGCTTTATAGCTCGAAATATTAATATAAGGTTTGATTGCCCCGATTATCAATTTGATTATAATTTCAAAACCATCACAGGGTGTGCAAGCGGCAGTTATAGGCAGCAGCACGCAACAGATTTCGCAACCCACCCGTGGTCGGGCAGGGCCGCTCTTTCTCCACGGAATGCTACGCGACAAACTTGTGTTAGGCAATGCGAGCCTGTAACTAGTTCTATCAGCCTACTCATTGTTTGCACTAATCTAATCAATAATTACGGTGTCAACACATTTCCACGGTGCGACGCGGCTCTAATAAAATATATCTAGTGTTCTAGTTGAAGCCTCAAGTCAATTACAAATTGACCTATTAATGCAAATTCCAGATAAAAAACAAAGGAAATTTTCAGTGTGATTAGTGATGTACAAGTTTATAAAACCGGTCATGAAACGGTAATGTCAATAGGTTGTTTCATAAAGCCTTAACTCAGCTTACGCATACGCTTCCACGTTTGATTATGTCACATGTGTCAGTACCGGTTGACATTTGAAAACGAGCCAGCATCCTGGTTTCACAATTCAACTCGCATCTTCGCATTTGTTATCGATACAGCTCTTACGGCTACGTGTAACGAAATATCTAGTTATTCTAGATTTTCTCCTTGAGTCTATTTGCTTCGAGAATTGTCTGCTTTCACGGCGAGATAAGCTTGGAAAGTTTACTAAAGCTATTTATACGGAGCTTTAACATATACATTAAGATTAAATTTAAGATTTAACAACATGTTCATTTGCCTTCATGCTCTAAGAATTTGTTTTATAAGCACGTGTAAAACATATTAACTTTAATGTAATAATATAGTCACGTCTTATTAAGAATGTAATAAAAATTCTGTTAAACTATTTTCGCATGTAAATTTTTATAAATCATGTAAATATGAACTCATCTACATAATCGCGACAACCTTTCATTTAATGAAGTCGAGGTGAACCACTTTTGTGGAACCATGTTACTAAATCTCGCAAATAATAAAAGATATCGATCGTTGTTGCGTTCATGAAAAAAACTCAATTGATTACCCACTTTTTAGTGCAACATTTAATTTGGTAAAACACGTAAGGTCGCTATTTGCTTACATTTCGTCATTAGGCTTTTTTAAAACACAGTATCTGATTTGGGGTAAGTTTGCAAAACATTTAAACTTTATAATGATAATTATTTTTCTTATAGTAGTTTATAATCGCTGTGTATTTAATTATATTACCCTTGTTTGTACTTCCTATATAATTCCTAATAGAGTTAAGGTTAACAACACAACTTTTTAAATAGGAAAACATTTTTTAATCTATTATTTCTAAATGCAATGTCCTAAATTCTTTCTGCTTTTATTGCCATTTACATATTACGACTATATGTGTAAATATTTTGTTCTTTCATAGCAATAAATTACATAATTTACAGTATAATTTTATCAACAAACAAAATTATTTAACACAATCGGGTCAGAGATAAATAATATGTTATAACATAGTCGGTTACATAAACATTATTCAATACAAAGGTCAAAATACGCAAAGTGATACAGGTGAAAGCCTAAAGTTGACCTACCGACGAGAGATACTTTCGATTTCGTTAACACGATGCGCCCGCGCATCTAGTTAATCATGTTTAGATTATCTTCTATTACACCGTAAATCATGGTTGCGTTATTATTGAATGCCGATCAAAATTGATTGATTATCAAGAAATGCCTATTGATAAAGCCTTATAGCTCTTCTAGGATCCAAAAAGTGGCTATTTTAAATAAACCTATAAAAGGACCCGTATATTTACGAGGATAATCTCAATAGAGATACCGATAATAAGATTTACAAATAAAGATAATATCTGTCCTCTTGAATAACCAGTACAATCACAATAAAGGTATTAGTTAATATTTAACGGAATTTCCGCATTTCCGATGACTAATATAAAAGTTAAAGTTTTTAGTGCACTTGAAATGAGTTCATGAATGCTATGATTATATTATGACATTAAAAATGTTATTAGATAACATTTTGAAGCAGTGTGTCTAGAGAAAGTCAAATTCAGAGCAAAGTGTTACATAAACGACAATTAATGATCTAATAGCTGTTAATAGTTATTATAGGACATTAATACTTCAATTGTTTTAAGTAAACGCAATGCATAAACCAATTTTGTTAGCGGTTTATTCCCTGATGGAGAATTCAGGATAATTTAAATACTTGTTAGTTATAGTATTTGTTTCCATAGCTTTCCCTTACTCTAATTGCATACCTATCCTGTGTATAATTGGAATGTGTATATAAATCCTATCTCAATACAATTCATACAATACTCGGAAGATATGTACGTGCCACAAAAGGGCATAAAAAATAAACTGAAAGGAGAAAATAAATCGTCCTCATTGTACCCAAAACGCGTATGTTGTAACTTAAGAAGACTTGTATGAATAAAAACGAGACAATACGATACATAGGGCCACCGAGAAGTTATTTATGTCTCGTTGCGAAGGACAGACAATCACTGCATCGTATAATGTCAGTACTAAGTACCAAATCGGTTATAATTTGTGATTGAATACCGTGTAAATTAAACTATCATTTTGTTACGGCTTGGATGAGCGTATTTATATCAAAGATATGTTTATCAAAGTTCAAACAACGTTATTACGAAATTATTGCTGTTATGCGGTTTCGTCATTTACAATCGAATAATTGCGTTAATTTTATGAAAATAGCACTCAATATTTACGGAACTTTAGAGTATAATATTATGTGTTTATATTTCCTACTTTCGGTTATAAAATATTTATCTGAAATTGTAATGCACTAATGAAATTTGCTTGTTTTTAATTACGTATTAGCATCAGGAAATAAGTAAATAAAATTGATTTATATCTATGAGTACTCTCTAGTATAGCCTTCAGATATGAACGCAAACGGATGCGGTAGGAATCTCAACGTATTGTTAGGCATGGGACGTAATGTAAAAGTGCTATGCTCATAAAAAGAAACTTCCGTTTTATTGTTTAAGTATAATGCTAATTACGACGAATTGCCGTTACCTAGGAGCAATGGCTTAGCTGGTGAATGCGTGACAGTAATCGAAGTGGATACGCAAATTAAGTAAGAAAACAGTTAGTGAAAATATTATAAGCGTTCTATAATATTCTAGAATTGAATGTCAATCCTCTAAAAGAGACGTTAAGTCCGTGAAACGAAGTAGCAAAGAGTGAAATGGACTTGGATTCAATGAACTAAACAGTACAAACATACATGAGCGTCCAACGCAATGTCTCTCATCAAAATATCTATCGTATAAAATCGTGTAAATTGGTTCAGTGTCCTTGCCTATTAAATCCATTCTATAATAAATAGCGTACATAAAACTGATCACAGCCACGCACTCGAGCAGTTAAATCATTTTCACCGGATTTTCTTCTCGTGAAATTTGTGCACGCACCACGACTCTGGATAATTGAATGCCTTCACGCAATTACATTATGAATATGTGAGTGCCATATATATGAAAAAATTTTTTTCTTTATATAAATAATTAATTTGTATTAGGCAGCCTTTACGATTACACTTTCTTTTCAAGCGAAGAAATAACATATTGAAATGACATATAAAGAATAGAGCTCATATTATGTTTTTTTAATAATTTTCATGACATTATTTATTATTTAGTGAACGGTATACATGTTAAAAATATTCTTACATATATTCAAACTTTAAATAATGTTACATCGTTATTGGTATATTCAAAACGCTTACGTAATATGCAAGTTAAACTCGTGAGAACAAAATACGTGTTGAAAATATGAAACAATGGCGGGCGCCTCGTAAGAATAGGGGAAGGATGTCCTAACGTGTCTGGAGAAAATTCGAGATTTTACAATGCCTTTATAATCTCATAGTGAACTCACAAAAAATATGCATTGATTGCGTATGATTTTCTTTTGTATTGCATTGACCGTGATGTATTTCGAACGAACTGTAATATATTGTGTGTAAAAATATAAAAAAGAGGCATTGCGATTTAACACGATGGAAATATATAGTTAGTTATAATTCAATAGCTTGTCTCTTCTTAGTGTGGGCAATGCTAAGTAGCAAGTAATGATAAAAATTTTCTTAAAGTAACGATCAAATAAATCGAAATTAAATTCAATGGGAAAATTTTCCTGAGGTAACACATGTCACTACAAATATATTACACTAGTGTGAGATTAAACGTATTTACTGAAAAAAAACAATATATACATACACAAACAAACACCAAGCAAATAATTGAGTAAATCGACAACTATATTCTTAAAGGCCTCTAGAAAAAGTATATTAACTTGTTACGAAAATGCATGTATACTTTTAATTGCGCCGTCCCCTAAAATCACATGTAAGACAAAAGAGAGAACACGCATTTAGCTTCTGGGCCAATTTGCACTTACGCAACACATTAAGCATAAGGTTAGAAAGTTTAATGAGGTCGTGAGCCTAATTGCCTCATTCATCTTGCTATTACGTATCTTTAAAAATTTTCTGGCCGAATATCGGGATTATACTTTTGTTATTATTAAAATTGTTTATTACCTATAAAATATGACAGACAAATATTTGTGAACTTTAAAGCTCTAACCTCTTTTTATTTTTATATAGGTTTTTAAAATAAAAAGTTATTAAAATTGATGAATTTCTGTGCAAAAATTAAGGTAAAAAAATAAATAAACAGCATTAAGAGCTTATCAGGATTCCCTTGGAAAAGAAAAATAGAGGTTACATAATTTAAATACACTACATATTCAAATTTATTACTAAATATTATAAAATGCCAGGCAAGGCAGAAATAAAACCCTTTTCCTGCACAATGCCACAGTGCAACGCCAAGTTCCAATGCTGTAACAAACTGATCTCACTTGAACAGCTCTTGCATTTACAAGTATATTCACCAACCAAATTATAATTAGGTACTATATTCTTACGTTTTAAACACAAATTACAATTATTGTGATTAAATATTTTAAGGGTCTTCATTTACATAGGACCAATAAAATAAAAACCGTCGATTGGAAAATCATACGACATGTTTTCACAATAAATCAGTTCCATTTGCAATTCATTGGTTTGAAAAAATGTCAAAAAAGCGCTTCAAAAAAAATCATCTCAAATTCACTTTCGATCGGTCACTACGCGGTTTGCCGCACCCAAAATATTTTAAATTCTACGTACCCACGCCGAGGGCGGCTGCTAGCACTAATAAACACCGTGTATTCATGATTTAACAAAAGTCCTTGCACAGGAGTAGTGGACACTATAACGTACAAGCACACACTGCGAGCGGGTGAATGGGCGGTTGAGGCTTTTATATCGGGAAGGTGTATGCTGCGTACACGTTCGGACGGTGAAAAGTGGCATCGTCGCCTGCGTCGGCGCACCGCGCTCCCGCCGGCGCTGTTCTATCCTTTGAAAATATTTTCGATTATTGTTTAGGTGCGTGTTCATCAAATCTACTTTTATTGGAAAAACTAAATATTCGTCTAAAAAAGAAAATTCGAATTTAGAAAGAATATAGACAAAAAGAAATTCGACATCATATTTTTATAATATGTAGTTGTAAATTGAAAAGAAGCAATAATAATAAATCATAATTGATGAAGTGTTCATAATAATCGGTGGCCATAAGAGACACTAAATCGATGTCACGGAACTGAAAGGGCATTTCATCAATTTCATACAAGGCTTTATCATCATACATTGACAAACCTGCCCAATAAATAAACTGCAGACACTGGCATCTTCCAAAAAAGAGCAGTAAGAACTTCTGAAATCATGTCATCTTATATGGATTTAATCATGACCCTCAAGTCACCTTGTATATATGTAGTCAATATCTTAAAAGGAAGAACGCCTAACGAAGGTTCGATGGATAAGATTGTAATTAATATTATAATAATGACTGGGAAAAAATGTGCTTAGGAACAAAAAAGTGCTGTTTAGAGGTTGTACGACGCTTGTTGTGCGATCTTTATAAGATATTGCTTTTCGTTTCTCTTAAACATATTTATTAACTATTGTCACAGAATAATAAGTACAACTATTGTGTTTTGTATATCTTGTTGGTTGTTGTATAAGAAAGTTCCTTACTTTAAATTAGCTTAAAATTATTTGATTTGATTTTTTATCGCAGGGTTACAATCCAACTTCATAGAAAAGCATTAAGCAAATAATTATAAAGATTCTCTCTCGGCTAAAACATCAGCTTATTAAATAAATCAAAATTCATAAAAATAAATCTAATGTTATAATATGAGCTTCCATATAAATCTCAAATGTCAAATTTTACAGAATATGAAATCTTTTTTAATTAACATACATTTAGACAAAGTTCAAGACCTCGCATAATTTAGTGTTTCACCAGTTGTTGCCTCTTACTGGTTTGTTACGTGTCGTCCATGCCATATTAATGGCTCAGAATAGTCAATATTCACAAATGGAAACTTTATATCGAATTAATTGAATCAAAGTGTGAGGAACACTTGTAATTATTTTCATCTTACTAATATTTTATATGTGTAACTCTGTCTGTCTCCTAATATTCTAAATGCGAAAGTTAGACTGCCTATCTTTTCACGCCTAAACCACTGAATCGATTTGGATTAAATTTTGTACGAAGGTGTTTTAATTGTTTTATTTATTTATATATTATAGTTTGAGACTTGAGATCGGGAAATATGCGGGAAACATCCTGGACTGTCTCTTCTTTTTCTTGGGTGTCTACAGTGGGAAAGCCGAGGGAAGCTATTGTGCAATAATTGACAAAGGCAAATTAAGTATTAATTATTAATATTCTGAGCAGAATTTATTAATTAATTTAGAAGTATTTAACTAATTATTCGTCGAAAATACAATTAGCGATACTTACCATTAAAATATTTGTGAAATAATTTAAATTACAAAATTTCAACTATTTAATGAAATTAAATATACATATTAATAAATGTTTAAGTAACGATTCACTAGATTCTTATCTCTTAGATATATATGTCTATAAAAAATACAAGATTTGTTCTTATGTCAGAGATTTTTCTATGCGATTATAACCGTTTTTGTACATTTGTATAGATAAGTCCCTTACAAATACCTACGTTGCCCGCTTCTCATAGGGTCAAGTAAAAGGACAGACGACAGTAATAAAGGAATGAACTGGGAAAGGTAAGGGAAAGGGAACGTCGACCTCCCACCCATCCCACGAAAGACAGTAACACTTGCGTGCTATTTCATGATGGTCTCCTGTCGAGGTGGGATACTGTCCCGTTGCTAGCCCTATTTGTGCCAGAGTTATGTTCGACACCCACTCAGATTAAAGTATAATAAATTTCGTAACATATAAATAAGAAATACTAGCTGCGAATCAAATAAGAAAAACGATGCAACGCCAAGAAGGTAGTGTGAAAAATGTAGCAACGTAGCGAAATAACGGAAAATTCTATCAAAAGTGTTACTTTAGAGAAATCCGCGGCTCGAGCAAATTACATAACAATTAGGGTAATTATATTGGAACATTCATGCAGTTAATGCGATAATTCTGAAGCGATAGCTACTACTTAACGCGGTGACGACACGCGATGCTCGTCCAAACAGCGATCGATTTTGTTTTCATTCATAGGAAAGTATGACATAGATTCGTGATTAAGATAAACATATAAGAAACTAGCTGTACGCCCCGGCACCGTTCGGATCATACATGGTCATTGAAATAAATTAAACTATTCAATTTTTTAAGTTGCATCAAACTGTACAGTGTTTCAAGCGTACATCCCCGACAAACAACGTATCATGTTAATTGCATATATTAGATTTAATCAATATTTATAATATATAAGTATATTAGATTACCATACTGTAAAAAATGGCTTGGCCGATTTTTATGACATGTGTGCATTTCGGTTAGGTCTCAGAATAAAAATCTAATTCCATACTTCTAAATGATTAGAATAATGCAGAAAAACTTTTTCCATTTCAGATTGTAAAATGTAAAACGTCAGTTTTATCTAGTATATTATTATGTTGCATGTGGTTTTATTAATATCATTACAAAGGTACACATTAGGTCAGCTCCTTAAAGAAAATTACTTTAGTAGTCTTCTTATATTTGAGTATAGAATATATGAAGAATGAATGGCCGAAGAATTTTATTATTAAATGCAACAAAGTCTACAATAACTAATTTTTCAGAACCTCTTAAGTTATACGGATATTTGATCTCATTCAGAGTCTGCGCCTTACCGTTTTATGTATAAAAAATTACTGCATAGTTTTATAATAATCATTGCATATTCTTTCAAGTACGACATACATACGTCAATTAAATATTTCAATAATGACTAATGGAAGAAAAAAAACCATTTGTGTTAAAATTGCATATAATTTTTTTCTTATATGAGTAATTATATTCTTTAGCTTGACTATTTAAAAGTAGAAAATATCGATTTATGTAACGTTTTTAATTTCGCGACGCCTATGTAAACATATGAGCAATATTACATCCACGATGAACGGACTCGATGTCATTATGCAAAAGCAGTAATAATAGTGTAATTCCATACAATCAATGGTACAGATAGTTGAATAAAATTACTGCAGGTATTTGGGACAGGGTCCGAATGAGCCGTGGAGTCGTCAACCGTCCACGCCCGTCCTGAAGGTCTACTAGTTTGCGACGTGATATAGATTACTTTGATCAGATGCGACGTCAAGCAATTTGTAGTAAAAAGAAAGAAAGAAATTAAGAAAAAACATTTATTTGGAGACAATGTGACACGAAACATCAAAACACAGATGTAATTAAAAAAATAATAATAATAATAAATAAAAAAAATAATAATAGCTAAAAAGTGTAATAATAACGTGTAACAGTAACAGTACCGCCAAAAAGGATCTAGTTCAGCTTGTGCCAGGCGTTGGCCAGGCGCTGGTTTTCAACTAGATTCCGTTTTTCCGACTCAAGGATGCAAAACGACGCAAACGACGAATAATATAAAACGAGTGTTAATATGACATACAAATTTCCAATACATGTCACCTTAATTAGGTTTAGCCAGTACTTTCGTGTAATTGAAAAAGAAGTATAACAAAAGCTTACAGTCAGTTAAACCGATGATATTCCCAAGTTCATCCTTTATCTTTATTAGTTTCTAAATTCAAATCTTATTCAGTTTCACAAAAAGCATAATATATTAATATGATATATGAGATGGATAAAGGCTGAATATTATTATCGCCGTTTAAAGTGCCTATTGTACTCTACTATTATCTAAAGAAAAAATATTTCAATAAGATTTTTCAATAGAAACTCAGGAAGTTGCGAAGCACGTGGCTGGTCGATCACTTTTTAAACTATCGGTTCTCCGCTTGACCTTTCTTCGGTAGTTTCGGAGCTTCCGGTCTTAATACTAGGTACACTAAATAGCCCAGTATTTGTTTTCTCATCAAAGTGAATTTTTAATTATGAAATTGAAGTCTATATATATATATATATATATATATATATATATATATCATATATATATATATATATATATATATATATATATATATATATATATATATATATATATATATCATATATATCATTTAACAGATTTCAAAACTAACATTTCTAGAGCTACAGCGTGTCACCGCTAATTTACCAACCAACATTTTAACACAGTATTTAATGAACTTGTAATATATAAATAACAAAATTCATCTCCAAATGTCTGGTATGAGCGTCTATAATTGACTCAACATAATCTTTGACATGCAATTTATCACCGATGTTTGTCTCAGTGCGGCGACACAAAATATTCACAGTATGCGGAAGACAGCCTGCAGACGGCAATGTTTTATTATTTTATACATTTATAAACCGCTAACCCAAAAAGAATGGTTATGCGTTTGACCCACTAAGTCTCTTTGTTGATAATAGAGATTACAACATTATTCAGAAGCTAATGCTACCTGTTAGACAAGTTTAACCTCTTGACATGGATAACTATGTGATAATGATAAATATTTCTCTTGGCAGAGGAAGTTAATATGACTAGCTTATTAGCAAATATACAGCGTATAACTGAATTAAAATGTTTAGATTAAATCAGTTTTTAAGTAAGTACATATCATGAATACAATTTAATAATCTACAACGTGCGGTGTGTGAAAATCTAAATAAGTATCTAATTAGTCAAGCATTATCTTCATGGTTTATAATCATTATTTACGTCTATCTCTTGAAATGCCTAATATTATTCATAATCTTCACGTATAATGCTATAAAGTAGCATTAAAAATTTACAGAACATGCAAATGTAAATTTTCTATGATGGAATGTGATTCTACCCTGCTTATGTAACATCTGTATAATCATGTGAGAGATTCGGTTATTTTCTTTGTTTTTAATGGATGGAAGGCAACAGTGCAGACACATCAGCTGATGGTGAGTGACCATTGTGGAACATATTACACGAGTACAACCAAATGCAACCAAGCCATCTCGATGTCGCGAGTGTTATACCGGTGTTTTAGGTAGGATGGATGGTATTTTTTAAGGTTTCCCGCCAATAATCCTTTGTGTACACCACACGATTAACTTCCTTCAAAATAAAGAAGGAAAAATAATGGGAAACTTCTTATAAAGCATACGGGTAAAGCTTTTTAATAATTTGGCAGTTTATAAAAGCATCTTATTTGCTTGAGATGGGCATTAAAAGAAAAAAAATGCCGACCTAACCGTATGCAATTTAAAATACAACTTTTCCATCGCTTTTTGAGATACCTATACTGAAAAAATAAGTCCAAATAAGTCATTTTCCATGTGTACGATGATTGTACGATTACATTACAAAAGTATTGATATATTTTTTCAATACACATAAACACTTAATTTTGAAAGTATCCAATGGCAACCTAACTTACATTTAAATATGTTTTATTAATGTAAATCAATTCAGCCCTAATATTTATCACTTATTTGCTGTTTACCCCGGTTTTACCCGTGGTACTTATATAGCCTATGACACTCAGTGTTATTGCAGCTTTCTCATTAGAAATTTAAACCGACCGATTTAAAAAAATCGGTCCAGCCGTTTATGCGTGTTGGCGTGAGCAAGGGAAATATTGATTCATTTTTATATATGACTATATATATTTGTAAGTGGTCTACATCATACATGATTCGATGAGGTTGTTAGCAATTCATGATATCATCGCTAAAATATTAGTCCCATTAATGTAGTTAGCTACATTAATGGGACTTAATGGGTCCATAAAAAGAGAAATATCCCGCTTGTCTCTATAATGCTCTACAAAACGTCGCATATTCATGACATGTAATTACGTAAACATCATCAAGATTATGTAAACGAATCGAACCTTGCGTAAATTCTCTTTAACATCTCCATATAAGATCAGCGAGATGCAACCTTAACCTAAGACAACTACTTACTATCTGTATTTAAAAATAAAACAATTAAGGCTATAAAATTACACGTATTACGCATAAATTATACGCGCCAACCTGTGTCTATACATTTTAAATAATTATTTCACATTATCATAAAACAAGTTTTGTAATTGAACTTTTATTTCGTTTCAAGTAATAATATAAAACGGAATATCAGGTCACAAAAAAATAACGATTGTAAATTTCATTTATATTAAATTTATATGTATGTAGGTACATATTCGTTAACTTCTATGACGGAGCAGGAAAAACCAAGATATATTCCACTTGCTTACAAGAATGTAAAGCTAAATCATATCTATCCAGAGTATCAGAACATGAATGCTTTATTATTCCGAAGGATGTATACAGTATTCATGAATCATTTTTAATTTATTTTATTTTATTTATAAAAGGTACCTTACAGCTAATTTTATAGTATCTGATGAATTAACACAGTAAATACGCCAATAACAAGGTACACCGATAGCAATAGCAATAAAATAGCTGGTTAAATATAAGTGACAAAAACAATTTCTAAAAACATTATTTTAAGTGCAGAAAACTATACAATGAAAACTGATAATAAATATGAATCATGAATATTATTTTGATTATAAGTTCAATTACCTATTAATGTTTTAATATTAAATCAACATTAATTTTAAATACTATCCTGACAATAATTGAAACAAGGTGTTCCCCGTGACTTTATCCTTATGATTGCCTATAACACTCTCTAACCGCTTAAAGATAAATATCAAAGCATAAAATTTATCCTTGCAACGAGTAAGTCTACATACAAATACACATTATTATAATAGCTTTTAGCTGGTGGCAAACTATGCAATGATTCTTCCCAACATTTTTGTACGAATTCTAAATCTAAATCGTGAAGGTAAGAGTGAGACAAGTTTCAATTGACATTAGTCAAAAATTCTTTCACTTTTTACATCCACACATACTCGTATAGTTATAGTTGCAATATAGTTAAAGAAGCATACACCAAGAGACTAGAAATTACTTATTTTATTGACAATAAGGCTATTAACAAAGGCTATTTATGAAGGATATTCAATAGGTCAATAATTTTAAGGTAAACCATTTATTTCACGTGATCATTGTGAAGCACTCCGCAATTATTTCACCAGTGAGTAAATTGACGTTTCATTAAACAATTTAAATAATAAGGGAAGTAATCGGCGAATGAAATACATCATTTATCAATGCAAACGGTACTTGACGCTTGGTATGCGCAACAGTCATTGCGCACCAAAATGTTCTTGGTTGCATCCTTCCAGGCATTTTAGAGTTGCCTGAATAAAATTGATAGTGAAATAATACGACTCGACGTAATTTATTTTTAATTTAAGAACATAAGTGTTTGATGGTCACGCAAATTTACACATAATTAGTTAAGCGTTCAGATGTTTTTATACATTTTACGGATACCAAAATCTTTAACGTCTAACACGCATTATATTGCTCCTTATAAAGAATATATGAACTCATATAGTAAAACAAGCAATTTTAATGCTTGTAAAGCGCACTGTATTATGCTTTGCGAAAACTTTAATAATACGTTAAAATTTGCAACACAAACTACACTTGACTTGACTATAATATAATAGAAATTCATTACAATATTTAAACAAGCATTTCTATAAAAAGAGTTGCGACAAAAAGGCGTTTCAGAGTCGAAATAATTGCATAATAGTCTGACATTTAGCAAAGATGAGCTAGCTAGAAAGGTCGCAGTAATGTGTTATGTGTGCTAAAGGTTAGCGACCGGTAGATATATCTATGATTAGAGCATGAAATATCCGATATTGAATGATTTTTAGTTATATTATCCTTTGATTGTCTTGATAATGAAATCCAAATTCGGCTATTACATTTTTCGTGATATACTCTTTTATGTATAGTTAAACGCGATAAACCTTTTTTTTTATTTTGTTTAAAAGGTTTAAATTATATATTGCTACTACTGAGCATGTCATTAAGAATTTCTAGTAAGTTATTAATAACGACGTCTTACAAAATATGAAACATTATGTTAATGATTGTGAGGAATAAAGGGAAAGTACTATAACTCGTGTTCAAGTGTTAGGAAAACACAAATAGTTATCTCATAATACTTTGCTTATGTTGTATAACTGCCAATTTGGCGACATGGTTAGTGACCCTGATTTTTCCGTTGACCTCTTTTTTTATTCACTATAGGGAAGCGCTTGACCACGATATCGTCTGATGGTAAGCTGAGATGTGGTCTAAGACGGAGCGCGCTTCCCTAGAACTCGTCGAGAAACACAGATATGCTCGTATACACACCTCACAGGATATATTGAAAGATCACTTCTTTTTCTATTATGGACGGAATGCTTACACATAAAAGTAATTTTTCATTAAAGCAGTAACTCTGAAGTACTGACTTTGCAAAAATAAACAAATTCCTTTTGACTGTACCCAACATGTAATCAACGAGTCATTTCTATTATTAACGACATTATTAACTTTACGTATGTAAATGCATGCTCTCGTGAGGCTAAAGGCCTCAGAACTTTACTGGTAGATGTCACAGGCCATCGAACTTTAAGTCCCAGGTAAGTTTTCTACGACGGTTAAGATTACTTTGTAATGTAATTAATTTTAACATTTATTGTATTGACGATTTTAAACACAGAAAATGCTATTAATTTTAAAGTTAGAGTGTTTTATATAAAACTTGACATTTCAGCACTGTGAAAGTGTTTCAGTATAAACAACAAATTATTTATTGTAAAACATATATTTATCGAATACAATAAAACAAACGAGAACGTTTTCGCCTTGTAAACAGAAAAAGCGTTGTCTTTTTTACTAGCCACAGACTTGTTTTCAGTTGATATGGATATATGCAAGGCGGTTCCGGATTTGCATTGTAGGAACTTCGCACTCATTACTGCCTGAGGTCGACGATGTGTGATAGTCTCTGAAGGTAGTCTTGTTACTCTCATATGCGATATATCTTTAAAGGATAGAATTACTGCGCTGCTTCTTACTAATAGCAATTATATGTAATTAATTATGTAAATCTAATATGTGTCTAGAACCGAAACCAAGTATAGTACGAATAAAATGCTTTATTTCATAAATAGATATAGATTTTAACATTTGGATATTTAATATAACTTTTAAAAAAATGGGAGAGATGTACATTGTGCTTTATTTCAGCGTAAGTCATTCATATAATATAATTATTGTTGTGTGTATCATTTTTATGACGTTTACATTTTTTCAATATTACATAGTAGTACATTATTATAGCCTATTAAATCTCTTTCAGACTCATTAGAATAGACTTAGGAGAACTCTCTTAAATACAGATTAATGAATGTCAAATATTTGGATTTTATATTATATTGGCTCTATCTCATTTACATACCTGCAATGAAAATTACAAAAGTACTTTTCCTTTTGTCTAGTAATTATAATCTGAGTGCTATATATGACCTAATATTCATCTCTACTTATATTTAATACATTCTGGCAATAAAACTTGCTTTGGATTTGAATCCGAAAAATACATGGTATATTCCATATTAGATGTTATTGGGACTTAGATATACCATACTAACATTCGAGACACATTTTAATTTAATGTAATTGTAATGTCCATTATTTATTTAATGTAACAACGGAACTAGGTATACCATAATACGATATATATTTTGTTGAAAGTCTATTTACTATTATAGTAAGTCAACTCCAGTCTATTAAAGGACTAGACAAGATGCATTATTGCGGAAATGATAATTGCATGTGATAAATATGGAAACAGTTTGTACTCTCTCACTTGCAGACTTAGTAGTAGTAACATAACTTATGTGAATCGCATATCCTGATTCCCATAATAATATAATGTATGTTTATATTACACGTATAAGTATTCAATACCTTCCTTATTTTTTATCTTTTAAAGTCGACAATCCATATTTTGCTTACGCTTCTGTCAACGTTCATAGGTATAGTGCTGGTAGACAGGACTTGCTTCCGAAGGTCCAACCATTTAATGAAAATGATGTAAAATGATAATGAGCAATTAATGTAGTAATAAAAAGAACAAGTTTTTTACAAAAACAACGATAAAAAAGACGAATAAAAATAGCCATAACATTGGTTGCATAGACTTTATCGGAGCTTTAAAGTTGTCTGCATTGCCTTGGCTAGTCGGTGATCTTACGACGAAGGTCAAGGTATGTAAAACCTTCCAAAGTTGCCCTTTGAAAGGATTCTTTTATCGTTTTACCACATATGAAAATAAACAGCCCCTGACATTGAACAGTTATTATGCAGATATATTATGAAGACCGAAATAAAATCAATATCATTAAAACTAAAGATTAACTTCGCATACATAGAAGTTCCAAAAATGTTTATTAAAATCTATGTTTATCAGCAATAGAATTTCAATTTAATTAACAAACAAAATCTCAATGACAGCATTTAGTTGGAGATACAAGTGTATGTTTGAACATAAAATATGCTTTATATATAGAAATAAAAAAATAAACATTAATCGATGTTTTCTGTATAATATTTTTGTAAGTAATTGCAATACGTTTGTATTATAGACCCACAACAAATTAAAAAAAATATATCAATAAATTCTAACGAGAAATTACTACATCATACAGTAAAGGTGTGTTGATTCTACAAAAATAAAACAACTTATGCAAACGTCAACCAATCTATATCAAATATGTTGTATTTGAGTGACAAATGGGTGGGAAAGGAAATGTCGCTCTATCTATGAAGTTAAATGATAACTTCTAGTTCTGTCTCACTTATGTTCTGACTTCCGAAGCGGTTGTGCTCCAGCAACTAAAAGTATTCTATAATATTCATTTTTTATAACTAATGCAGCAAAATGTTGTTTTAAAAATGATTATGTATATGTCCAATTTTAAATAATAACAAAAAAAATATTTCAATCGTACTGCAATGGCCTTGTTCTGCTAAAATGCTATGCACATTCTAGTCGTAACGATGACATCATTTGATGCAATCTGTGATTATAAAACTGTATGTTAGGACGGATTCACTGAGCAAATCTAAAGTACAGAGTTTAAACTATGGCAATTATAACATTTTCTTTTAGATAATACGTAGAACATACGATTTTACATTACAATCTTTTAGGGATTGATCCAGTCCTTTTTGAATCCTATTCAGTATCTCAAATCGTAGCTTTTTTTATTATATGTTATATATACATTATTATTACGTATATTTCTAAACATTTGTATTATAATTTAGCAAACGCAAATGTAATGATTAGACTTCCAATAACGTCGTTTACATATTTTTGTAGAATAATATTACTTCCCGCATGTTCTTAAGGCCTTAACACTAAGGTCAGACTGATATTATAAAACTGAGCAACTGTTTCACAATTAAATCATAACAATATTAACCTTAACTCTGGCAAGAATTCATTAACAACAAAGGAAAAAATGTATAATCCATTGGTGGTGTTCTTTTGTTTTCATTATATAATTCTTTTCCCTCAAGTATTTGCATCAAAGCAAGGGAGAATTTTATCATACTCACTCCCTGAGAGCCGTCTTCTAAAGAAAGCGTTCGGCTATGACGAAGATACATACCTGAATTTCACTGAGCTAACTCAAAAATATGATTATTCCTCGGAAGAGCATACTGTAACTACTCAAGATGGATATAACCTTAAAGTATTTCGGATACGTTCAAAATGTGAAACCGCAAAAGGATACCCAGTTATATTATTGCATGGAGTGTACGACAGTTCGGATGCATGGATTTTGGCGGGTCCTAAATTAGGATTGGGATACATTTTAGCCGATAATTGTTACGACGTGTGGGCAGCGAACCACAGAGGGAATACATATTCACGCAGTCACGTTTCATTGAACCCTGACACTGACCCTGAATTTTGGAATTATTCCTTTGATGAGCATGGAAACTTTGATGTACCCGCAATTATCGATTATGTAATAAATAAAACAGGCAGGCCAAAAGTTTATTACATAGGTCATTCTCAAGGTACTACGGATTTCTTCGTATTGGGATCATTGCGGCCTGAGTACAACAATAAAGTTCATTTATCAGTCCATCTCGCTCCAGTTGCATGGATGAAATATTTACAAAGTCCAATACCAAAATTACTCGCACCGCAAACCAAATTAATTAAGACTCTATTGGATGATTTGGGCTTTAGGGAACTTTTCGCAAAACAGCAAATCCTGCATTTCATTTTAGAGAAATTGTGCCAAATTGCTCCAGAGCCGATATGCGGAACAGGTTTAGCGTTGGCAACCGGCTACAAGCACGCAAGTATATCGCCGAGAACAATAGCCGTGGCTTTCGGTCATTTGCTGGTCGGCGGATCAACCAAAACCCTGGCTCATTTTGGACAACTTATATACACAAAAAAGTTCCAACGCTACGACGAGGGGAGAGAAGGTAACATGATCAGGTATGGAACTGGAAAACCACCTGATTACAATCTTACTCTAGTTAGCTCACCCGTGCTTCTCGTGTGCGGTAAAAGCGACTGGCTATCATCGTTAGCAGACATAAACGAGCTGAGTTCTAGACTACCCAATTTAGTGGAGGAATATGTAGTACCAGATCCCAGTTGGAGTCATAATAACCATGTATGGGGTGTTAATGCACCAAAGTATGTATTCGACAAAATACTCGGTTATTTTAAAGTCTATGATGATATGAGATAACAAGGGCGAGAAATAATATGGAAGCGAGAATCTACAGACAAGAGAAATTTCCGGTTGAAACCCGAAAGAAGCACGAAGTGTTATGCTTGAGTCATTTGAAATACGCAAAATCGATTCAAGACCGATGTGTATTCATTTTCTTAAAAAGAAATTCATATAAAGTGTGTATTATACCAATGTATTTACGTAACCTTAAAATACGCCAAAGATCATGAACAAATGTAAATTAATTGTTTATCTTATTCCAAGGCGGAAAGAAACCTACTTATATAATAAGGACAGTCGTGGAGAAACAAGATTTTTTATTTCATTGAAAAATGATAATATTTATTTTAAACAAGGTTTATACCAACGAACCGAAAAGTGTCTTAAACTACGAATATCAGGTCACGTTAAATATGTCATAAAGAGCATAATATGTAAGACAACAAAAATATAAAAGAAGGGCTTTATTACGACGTCATAACCAAGGGCATGAAATTTGAAACAATGGAGATGTTTTAAGAATTGTTAAAAAAAAACAACAAAAAATCAATTAATCACACACACACGCATCGTTCAATACGGTAATTGAATGTCCAGCTAACAAGGTCAATTCTTTGTTACAAATAAATATAGATTCAAAAAGAGCAAAACCCGCTTTAATGATTAATAAAATGTTACACTATCTTTTATACAGAGTTTTCGTAGGATAATTATTAATTAATCCTGGTGTAGGCTAGAGGTGAAGCTAATAAAAAGGACTTGGATAAAAGTATATAAATTTACAGTAAAATTGTCTTTATTTGTAATAAATTATTATTATGACACGATCATTAGAAGTTATGTAATTTATTATGATAATTCAGAAAAAAGAGCATTCGTAGATTGGTGTACCCACTATAAGCTAATTTTATACATAAAATGTATATCAACATTTTCTAATTAGGTATAAACCATATCGATTATGAAACGAATTTGTCCATTAAGACTATCCAGTGTGTCGCTTTCCTTAGTTTATTTATAGAAATTACAGAGCCTACAAAACAATGTCATTTACAAATAGAAGTCGTGCAGCCAATTTATGCATTTTATTGGCATATATCTTTTTAAAATTCTACGCATGACCTTCCAGTGCAGTCCACATTATTCGTAGTAACAGTACCGATTTATTTCGTAGCATTTATTATCAAGTATTTTTTTAATGATGATTAAGGTATGTTCTATTGTTAAGCCTATTAATTTAATTTCCAATAGGATTACAATAAGATTTAAAAAATTCGATACTTTTAAGAGACCTTCCCTTTAAGAGTAAGAAACTTGTCTGAAATCTATAAATACGTTTAGTTCTATATTCTGAGATTTATATTGTACATAGTTTGACTGAATCAACATCGATTGTCTACATAACTCAAAATACCAAGTAAAAGTCTACTTCCTTCATGCATTCCACCTTCATGACGTGTTTACAGCAAAACAAGTAATTATTCGCTTGTAAATTGGCTATGGTATGACTAAGCGTGATTGTCAAAGTTATTATAAATCTTTTATAATCTAGCAAGTAAACATATCGTATAATAATAGTAATATACATGCAGTAATACGACTGTCGTATTAGTTGCTAGCTTAGAAATATTGTTCGTAACGAAAATCCTCAACTTATATGAAATACATTCTGAATATCTATGAGATAACGGAACTCGACATCACATTTTGAATTAAAATGGTATCGCACCTTTATAAAATTCAAAATGAGCATTAATATTTAAATAACATGGAACGTTCCTTAATTTTATTCCTCGTAGACTATTTTAAATGAGCCTTTGCGATCGGCACGCGGCTGACATTTCAATGTATACGTAATACTAAAAATAATATTATAGCAAAAACTCTAATCTAATACGATGATTTGGTTTCTACATAATCTACGTTTCGTGGATGTCTATCATCAGTCTTTGTATGTTTGAAACGTCTAAACTTAATTATAATCTTAGTCCAATAGCACTATAATTATATTTATTACATAGAGATTTAAGTCCTAGTCCTAGCAAATATTGTACGTATTGTTTATAATGTTATATTTGCTAATTCTGTTAGATATGGACATGTGTTCATTCATTTTAACAGAACATTTTCATTGAACATTTCTAATTTAAATAATTAAGAAATGAACAATAAATACGTACTGCCCCTTAAACTGCCCATAATTATATAATAAATGACAAAATTTTGTCAGAAGATTATACTTTATAGGTCATATTATACGATATTAGCATAAGATCGTTAGGAACTTGAAATCGCGTGCCATTTGTAAGAAATACGACCTTGACAAATACACGGAACGTAGAAGTAAATTAAATAGCTGTTCCACTTCTTTATTACTATGATTTATTATACCGATTTTCTTCTCAAATCAATATCACCGTATTTAAACAATACATGATGCACAATGATGTGGTGATAATACAATGGTTTACATTAATTAAATATATTAGAAACTTGTGCATCATTTGCACATATCTACTTGTATATTCTGTTATAAACATAAATGCTTATTATTTTAAAGTTTTCAGTTGCTTTAATTATTTGTTTGTTTGTTTTTCCTCAATATGATATGCTGAATTATATTGGGTCATAATCCACAAATGTCATTATCATTTTATTTTATTTATTTATTTATAACAAACAATAAAACATTCTTTAGTTCAAAACATGTTACAACAATCGAATGCATGATAAAAATTCATACATACTATCCATTTACACCGGCAAAACTAGCAGAAACAAATTGAGCGCTTTTTTATTTTGGAAGCTCTGGTGGAAAATCTCTAGTTCCATGCGTCTTTGACACGTAAATATAAGTAAGCTTTTAACGTTATATATCTTTATGCTACTTTTCAATACAACAAAGATAGGGTCGACTTAACGTCATATTTTGACGTCATACTTGTTAAATACAAACTAATTAATAATACAAGCTAAATAGAAGACAATATATTTAAATTTGTTATTGGAGTAAGATTGCAAATGTTTATATTTATTGCAATAACATTTGACACAAAGACGTCATTGACGTTCCTATTATTAGTTGGATTGAATAGTACAAAGATATAACGTTTTAATTTATTAAAAATTATTGCGCATCACGGCGACAACAAGCATACAAGTTTGGTTCAATAGAATGAATAGCCAAATATAATCTTAAATGTGCTTTCGAAAACCTTACTCGGCGTAACCAGGTTATGGTGTGAATGTTCCACTTCCACGTCCTATGGGTAAAAATGTCATAAGTATATGAGACTAGTGTAACGGAAGTGTGTGCTTCGCGTACGATATGTATCGATATTGTCTTCGACACATATTGCCTGCACTTGACCTTCTAACGGTGGTTCTATGAACCATTTGGGGGGACCTTTGTTTTCTGTTCTTTATGTGCTTTACAATAATTTCTGAACTTACTAGGGTTTCGAACCCAAAAGGTACAGCGGGACCTTATTACTAAGATTTCGCTGTCCGTCTATCTTCTGTCTGTTTGACAGTCTGTCCGTCCATCCGTCAAAATGCGTCAGTCTGTATGTTCAAAACTCTAATTATTTTTTTAAGATTAAATTGGCGTTTCCTGCCGCCCCCTTTTTTGTAAAGGTACAAAATATAATACAATAGGTATTTTATATTTCTAAGAACTTCATTTACTTATTTAAAGAATACATGTCAAACTAATCACAGAGCAGTAAGTTTGTGTGTATTTCTTTATTATTATACGTAACAATAGCGTTTAATTTCTCACTCGCTATTGTGTGAAAACTTAATTAGCATATAAATTTATATAAGAAACATACAACAATAAAATATTACTTCACTTGTCCTAAGTAAAGAGGTACTATTCCCATTTTCACTGTGTTATTAAAGCTCTTATGAGAAAATACGAAAATTAAAAGGGATAGGAAAACAGCGTTAAAACTTAACAATTGTAAAGCTTTAGTTACTGAACATCGCGTTGAAAAATATCTGGAATATCAAAACGATTTTCCTTATCGTTAATTCACTAAGAGTATTTATCTGAAACATTAAGTAAGGACATACATATAATTTGCTTAAAATTTGATATACAAAAAATTAAATAATTTCCATTAATGTGCCTAAAGACTTGAGAGTCTATATGATATACAGAATTTAAATAACAAAATAATGACAGAGATTTCTCAGATTATTTTTTTATTGTCGCGTTTAGTAAATTAACACAATTTAATGTGAATTTCCTACATTTTTCCAATCATAAGAGTCACCAAACATCATCCGTCTTTTTTTCCTCAATTACGACCACAATTTAAAAATCCCTACTTAGACTTTATATATATGAATTTTATTGATATAACGCCTAGCCTCTCGGCCACCCGTGATCCTGCCTCGTGATCAAATTTTTTCTATTCTTTCAAAATTTCTCATTTATAAAGCATTTCAATGCTATAAAACTAAAAATTAAATTTATTGATATAATTCAAAATGTAACAAACATTACATATGTATTTAGCATAATAATTAACTGATCATAATTTTATCACCATATGCCTACCAATCATTAAAAATTGTAATTGTCCGACATCAAATCGACTTATATAACACGAAAACATAAACATAAAACGTATGCCTTTATGCTAAATAGTAAGAAAAGTTGCTTTTAACTGCTGCTCTCACATAAACAGTCAAATCTTGCCAAAAATTCGTGAATGCACTAACAAACGCACTGAGGCCGCAATGTGAATGATTATGAGCAATTTATTCAAATACAAGAGAAACGTGAAAGTGAATTATGTCTTATATCCGTTTGGAAACACGCGAAAATTATATACTGATGCGGTGCATCTGAAGTTTTTAGAAATTAATTCGTTTTAATTGACGTTTAACTAGGTTGGTAATTAAGGTAGTTAGTTTTAGATGATTTTATTATGAATTACATTGAGAAAATAAAAAACGACTTAGACGTATATTCCCATATATTCCTTCTACTAATCTTCAATCCAATCGAGATCAACTATTCGAATTGGCAAAAGCAACCTACCTTAAATTCTTACACGTTTGAATTCACGCTTACGCAATGAGATGAGCCATCTTATTGTGATTCCAAATAGATGCCAAATCTATGTACCTATTCAATACAGCAAAGTATAGTGCTGATAGTATCTCGCCCACGACAACACTATGAAAGTATGTCTGTGAGTATTTTAGATTTTACGATGACATTACGATACTATATGGTACGCTTCACAGCGTTTTTTGTCGGGAACTTGAATTTATATCGCCCATTTTCTTATAAGTAGATACACTCCATAAATCTTACAAATAGTATATAAATAATATATTTTTATCAATGTTTGTATTTTTATATTAAGCTACTATAATAAATAGATTTACATTTTTTATTTTTTAATTAGAACACAACAACTTAATAACATAATCGCTGTACCTACCTCCTGAGAAAGAAAAAACATGTCTAACTCGGAATATTTCAGGAGAATGATAAAGTATATTGTAATTAAAATTAATTGTAGTGGTAAAAACGTTATTCGCCTACTGTTCACAAACCTTATCAAAATTATAATGAGAATTTACATTAATATGCATAATATTTATGTGATCTTTAAATCCAACAAGAGCAAAATAACAAGATTACGTAACAAGATAAGATAAAGTGTAAAACTTCAAAAATAAGGTGCTTTTTAATATCGAGGCATGCGATATTTTTATCGCATGCAACAAATAGACCTATCGAAATTGCCAAAAGCCTGAGGTCGGCGACCGCTTGTCGGATTCAGTGTGTCCTCGTAACCACAACCCATCATCACTTACATAACTCTCACTCATGATGCCTACACATTACAACTGACACTTCAGAATTGTACCCTCTATATTTTCGGCGATAACGTTCAGAAATTTTCGATGTACGAAGCCTCAGAAAAATGGCCCTAGAATATGTCCAAATAAAAGATTTTTCGAGTTTCATTATACTCTTGATTTTGGAAGTGATGTTTTAATGCGATGAGCATGACTGTTTATTTTTTATGATGTGTGTAAAAGTACATATAAAATTGTCATGACTGAGTATGTATGTACCGTATGCTACGGATTTGAAATAAATAATATATTGTTGCAACAGTTATCTTCCCAGAAAATACATGTAGCATAGTGACTACCCCAACTTATTATTTTCTTGAATGCTCATTACTTCTTTTAACACTGATTTAACCAGCATACCAAACAATACAGAATGCTCGTAAAATGATGTTAAATATTGCATTTATGTCCATTTAACAACAGTTCTAAGGAAAACTTTGATAAATGGTAAACCGTTAGTTCCAAAATCTCCAACGGTATCAAGACTCGGTTACGTCTCTCTCGATTCGTCACTGTTACACTGGTGTGACAAATACCGGTCGATTTCACGGTCTCGCATATTGTCCAACAGTGACAAACAAATGCACACGGGTGCTACGAAATTCGAATGCGATGTTTGCCCAGAAAGCTCTGCGGACGGCATGCTAAAAAGGCTTTTACGCAACGCACATATGTTGCGTCAGTCACAGCGACACGGATTATCAAACGATGTTATAAGTTATTGACAAACATTGTATTTTTATCTCGATAAAATTAATATTGACTATTATTGGCAGTGTGACATAATGTCCCAGATATTTACGTAATTTTATATAAACTTTATCTTACTTTAAAACATTTTTTTTTTAATTTATGATGCACATTGCCTGATTAGGCTTGAAACAACTTGGATAACATTTTTCGTATCACCCTTCTGTTACTTGGAGCTGGTGTAGTAGGCAAAATATTAGATATTTTATTTACTACCTCAATTGAATATAATAATTAAATTATTTAAATTCCAAAACTTGATCTTACACGCACACGATACCTTCTAAACGTGATGCATAGAAAATAACACGTTTCGAAGGTTATTGTAATAGTTCTAGATCTGTGCAAAACTAAAAGCCTGGTATCTAGACGCATCATGACTCCAAGTAATGGAGTGGTGACAAACAATAATAATTATTATTATATTACAACCAACGCCTGCACAATCCCGTTCTTTCAACAGTCGAAGTTACGTCGGAATTTCTTGTTGCAAAATTGTTTTTACGTATCATATTATTTATCATAATCTCTCTCAGAAATATATTCTGATACTTTTTTATTTTGTTGCCCCGACTAATAAAATTACTCAATCATGTTCAATTATTATGACGACTTAAATAATATATTAAGTTACAGTAATTAAATCATAAAATTATCTTTTCAGACGGTGAATCGTTGGTGAATCACCACCCGCCCGATCAACTAACTATCCCTCATTATTATACTAGTCTTATAATAATAATAAAGTATTACATTACCAATTATTATCTAAGTTGCATATTAATGCGAAAATAACTAGTAATTGACGTTCTTCATATAAATGTATGATTGTTGTCTAATAAACTTAACGGGCCAATCCTTATGCAGAATCCTCGTAATCCGATGACAAAATGATCCTTGAATCGGATGCAACTCCCGCATACATTACGTCCGACGCTCGAAAAGCTCTGCTACCGATTGCGAAAATTGTGCACACAATATTCGTCCTTACACACAAGTGATAGCATCAGAAATCGGGTAACTCTTTAAGTTCATTGTCGAATCAGTATACGATTTCTTTTGTATTGCATAGATACTGCTATTGTTGTATAGAACAATGCATTTGGACACCCACGGACACTTTCTGCGAGCTAAGTGATTGCTGTGCCCTTGTGAACTTCAAACTGTGACTAATGTATATTCCTTTTGCGTAATGAAAATTCTTATTACGCTACAGTATGTCTCTTCATTAAGGTAACTGCATATTAAACAACCTACGACATACGACATCGAGGTTGTAGGAGGACATAGGTTAATTTCGCAATCATAATTATTTTGAAATATTATTAATATGCATACATACCTAACTAATACCTAATATTCGTGCTAGTTATTTTTCAAATATGGAATCTCATATAACGGTTTAAATTCGTCAACCCCGAATCACACATATTCCTAAAGAAGTCCGAACAAAACTTTCTTCCATTTAGAATGACCAATGCCTTTGTAATGAGTTACAGTTATCATGCTTTATAGCCTATTGGTGGTCATAAATAATTGTTCGTATATTGTCTAGACCTCAAATCTGTGTCAGGCCGGAGTCATTGCTCCTGTGCGTCACTAGAATACCAACGTTGGTTCGCCAGTCGACGAGCGCGAAGGTTCCATAGCAGTTGCATTGTTTTTCTGACGAGGCATACGCTTCAAATAACAATCTGTTTTATTTATATAAACTTTCACAATAAGATCTGATTAGTACTTAGATAATACATGTGTGGTTGCAACGATTAAATTCTTGACCAATATAATTCGTTGATCATAGTATAATATGTTAAGATAAATACATGTAAATACATAGTTACAAAGCTTTTAATATTTAGCCACATCGCCATTCATTATAACATTATAGACACTATGCAGTAAATTTTATGACCGCCTCCTTGGTACAGTGGTTAACGCGTGAGCGTAGAAACGAGGGGTCCTGGGTTCGATTCCCGGTGGGGACGCACAAAAAAAAAATGTCTCGGTCTGGCAGGACACAGAAGGCTGATCACCTACTTGTCCCTAAAGAAAATCGATCAGTGAAACGGATGTACATCATCTGCCCCATACCCCACTAGGGGACACGGGACTTCATTACTATATGCAGTAAATTTCGTCACGGGCAGCAACGGGATTTTAAAAAGCAAAACTTTGTCAATGTTCTAGGAAAAATGGGCAAAACCACTAATTTGGAATAACATAACACAATATTATAGTAATATCGTAAATAATAATAAGCATCTAAACAGCTAGAAAAAAAAAGAGAGGCAAGCTCTGTTTCTACTTGTACATATTATATAAATGAAACAAGCGTGCATTTTTATTATATCGCTTACAGTCATTTCGGAGAGTCAGAGCTCGTGCGAGTGAATGGATCATGCTGAGTCAGGGCAATAGTTCTGACTCAGCATGACCCATTCGCGATCGATCAATCAATAATTTATATACCTTATACATGTATAAAATTATTAAATGTAATATACGCATTTAATTTCATTTAATATACGCTTTAATTTTAAAGATTTGTGATTTTATTACGTGTCGAACGTGTTCACGTGGGTACATTAAGTAACTAATCTAAATTAGTTTATAATCATCTATACAACAATTTCTTAAGTACTCACATCTATTTATTTATTTATTTATTTATTAACTCTTTATTGCTCTTGAAACATCATAAAAACCTTAATATATATACATTACAA
>NC_052112.1:2695990-2737488 GCF_012273895.1 Zerene cesonia | reverse complement strand
CACCCTTGCAATTAACGAAGGACTGCCAATAATTATAACCTGAGTTTTCAAAGGATTTACTTGCAAACCATATGCCGATATAACATCTGTGTATTTTATTACCAATTTTACTAGATATTGTAGCGTCCGCTTCACATTACTTAAATAATTTAATCGCTCTAATGTTTCGTTATTTCCTTTTAACATTAGATTGAACCAATATTTAATTCAGTTATATAAATCTATCTTGAAGTCTTTCGTGGCCCTATCATGATCAAGGACCATCAAAATGTCATGAATTTATAGTTATTTAGCTTGTTTTTTTAGATATCAATGTTGCAAGATGAAAATTTTTTTTGTAAATACTTATCGCACAATCAACAGACATTTAAATAATTTAACATGTAGTATTATACACAAATGAAAAATCACTACGTAAGAATATTGATATATATATTCTTACATGTCGCTTTATTTAATATTAATATATTATATGTATTTTAATATACATTATTTTAATTTTAACAGTCGTAGTAGTTTAACAGTAGTTTAGGTAAAAAAGGCCTGAAATTAAAACTCTGCAGACAAGGTTAAACATGGGTAACGCAATATACTGCATCGTATTATGTTACCTTTAAAAGGTCAAGTGGAGCAAAAACACGCGATTTTTTAACACTGCTTTAAAATGATAACACTTAGTAGAATTTACAAATTATATTCGGTTTTAATAACTTATAGCGGAGGCAACTTAGCAACTTAAAATGCCATTATATACTTACATTTTCAAGCGGAACCCGAACAAAATATAGTCATTTGTATCAAAAATACATACGACCAATTCCCAACACCAATTAAATAAAAATTTAGAACGTTCAGGTCACACATGGTATTTGAAATGAGATATTAAAATGCACGGACGTGAAGACCGCTAACGGGACAAGCACAATGAAATGTATGGTCCCTGGGGAACCTGGCTCGAATTTTAATTTGAATTTAAGTAAATTAGATCATGTGATCGCTAAATATTTTATCGGTGATAAGGGATATGAAAGACGATCTTGAACCCATCATTAAAGTTTTTTTAATGACTTAGATAGTCTTTTGGTACATGGTTTTTTTTATGAAACTATTGTATTATTTAAAGCGTAATTTCCACTTATAAAAAATAGTATCAGTAGCTTTTTTCTTAGTACTAAGAAGAGCAATTTTATATAACTATATTGCTGTCACTTTATATAAGCAGTTTATTATCCACAACCTTGATTTACTGCGATATTTAGTAGTTAGATTTTATATGTAACTAATGGCATTCTTAAGAAAACATGGGCATAGAATAAGTAATTGCATCAATTTCGATTACTACACGAATATTATATGGATAAACTGTATTCATTTGTAATAATAGCATAATAGCTTGGCGTTTAAAAACTATTTAAAAGTCAGTTTTCAATAAGACTTATTCTTAAAAAATATACGCTCCAATAAACTTAAGGATTATTTTACTATCATGACACCCCATGAATATGACAATGCAAAACCTCCTTATTTTTTATTAAATCTATTTACTTAGGGCACAAACCCACTCAGGCCTTTTTTTACTTTTTAAATAAAATACTGAATTTTAATACTCTATATCTGTTAAAATCACCGTAACGTACAAACACATACTGTAACAATCACAAAACGTATAATTCATATACATACATAGTGACAGACGGATCTGTAAGCAAGAATAAAACGAATGGTGAATACCAATCAAATAATTGTTTACTTAAAAGCATTCTTTTGTTAAAATTCCATACTTAAAATACAATAATGTCGATGCATAAGGGAGCGAGAAGGTATGACGATACTAGCATAGATATTTAGTACATTATTATATTTAATTTATTTAATAGAGTAATATAATATTACCTTAATAAAAATGTAATGTATTATTTGAATATTAAACAATTTTATCGTTCAGATTATTAAACGTCATGCGCTAGGTACAGCGTACTTTTATAGAGAGTTAGCAAAAAAGTGAGCCTCCAAGAACTAATCTCCAAGATCCCTAAAATGGTTGAAAGAACCAGATATATTGACACTCCCTGTTTTACGGAAATGATGCAATGGCTATTCCGGTCGACATTGATTTTATGTACTTATTTATATATATCGAGGTCGTCAAGACATGTCACTTTCCACGTTCACCATGATATAGAACTTTAATGAGGAAGAAGTGGACATAAATGCATCCGTTCTATTCGATGATCTAATACGTTTTATTTCGATGGTTTAAGTAAGGATAATTGTACCTGTTTAGTTGGTTTAACATTTTCGCCTTAGGGCTTATGTTGCGTATACGATAATTATATATAATGTAATAATGAATTCAAATTCTGGAACAGGAAGTAATTCTGTTTTCGTTTCTAACATTGTTTTTAATTAGAAATGCTTTGGACAGATAATGAAATTTCCTGTACCAATTCAATATTTGCTCTAACACGATATTTATATCGTAAGGAATGTCAGTTGATTTACGTTTGATTATTAATTTCTCGTAGTGCCATTACAAGGTAAACATGAGGGCGCTTGCAGTTATTTACCTAGTAGCGTATCGTACATGATTGTATGCTTTATTAAAAGCGAATTGTATATTTTTTATTGCCTGTGTTCTATGTTTTTAACCTTCTTTTATTTCTACCTGGCCTTTCTGCATTACGAAAAATAAATAATAAAACTACGCTTTTCTTATCGAGTGATATATAAAAATCAAAGATGATTCAGTTACTCTGGGATTTTTTAATTTTAAATTTATGCATACGCCGTGAAGTTTTTTGTTCCAATAATTGATATAATTTCCAATATACAGTTTTAATAGTTCGTTTTTTTTAAGGACACAAGATATAAAATAATAACTCTACAATAATTTATATAGCACATTGACATAACAATTAGTATTACTTTTTTAATGTATTTCATATCTATCATATTAAAAACGAAAAGTGCTTTATATTGACTTATTGATCAAAACATCATTTAGTACATTGCAGTTTCTAAAATCAATCTTACTGCTATAGAATATGTGGCAACCGCCAAAGCAGTAACATGACCATTGCAAAGACCAGAGAATATATCCTGATCTGCACCTCTGTTAAGCTTCCATTCGCGGGGTTTTTGTGTCTGAAAAATGTTTTTATTGTTTATGGTCTGACCGAAGCAGCCGGCAGCTGTTTGGTAGTTAGCGATTTGGTCCAACCACGATTGGCGAAGAAACTGCACATGTCCATTAAGAGCACATAGACAGACTGGAAAGAAGTAGGAAATGTTTAAATATAATAATAAACAAATAATAATAAATAGCGTAAGGCTTTCGTGTTTGTAATATCAAAGTGACAGCTTTTAGTAAAAAGAGCATTATAAAGCATTTAGTATGATAATTATAGTATAAATACTTGCATTAAAATGCAGCATATTGTAAATAAAAAAAAAACACCTTCATATTTTTTTAATCAAAGACCACATTTACAAACTGTTTAAACATTTTAATTTAGAAAATATAATTCTACGAATTCAGTAAACAAAATCTTTCATAATTAGTATTTCTTGTGTTTGATTTTACGCGAGTATTATACATTTAGAAATTAAAAACTTTTTAACGGGTTTTAAACGCTATTTATTCACTATATTACTTTACAGTCTCCCCGTGACCACGCTCGCTGTAGTGTTCGAAACGTCGGCTTAATAATATAATGAATAAAGCGCGTTTAAAATCCGTTAAAAAGTTTTTAATTTCTAAATCTTTCATATTTTATCGACAATATTGAATGAAAATTCTTACTCGATTCCAATAACAAGTCGATGAGACGAAAATCATGCATTACAATCGTTTGTGCTTCTATGTAACTCATAAAGCAAAATTTTTCCGATAGGTTGCGATCTTCTTGTTTTGAAAATATACTACAACTTCGTCCATGTCGTGCTGATAGCAAAAAGAGCAACCTGTTTAACAAAACATTTCGAAAATTATATGCATCTCAATTCATATTAATTATTAAGGGGGTCTTAGCGTAATTTTCTTATTTTGATATAATTGAACTTTAGATTGAATCCTTTGTTATCCCGGATAGAGGTGGGATATGTAATTGGTATTTTATTTGCGATTTAATCTCAATAATTTTGTTTTTCATAAATTTCAAATCAAAATTAACTTTAAACCTAATTTTATTGATCGGAAACTTTGTTACCACGTATAACAAGTAGTAATAAATACACTTTGGCATTTATAATACATAGATAGCTCTACATATTCATAAAATTACCTGTGAGTAAGTGCATACCCCAAATCAGTTCCATTTTTAATCATTTTATAGCAAAACTTATCAACATGACAAATTTTATTGAAATGTCCAAAATTAGATCTGTTTTCTGCTAGTGAAGCCAAGCAGCGATCTGAAAATCAAAAATATTTACAAATTCATTTGTGTAAATAATTTAATGCTTTATATCTCTCATACCTATTCGATGAGGAAGATTAAATTTTTAAACCTTTGATTTTCTAGGATTAAACAATTAAAGAGTGATACCTACACCTTGCGATTTTACCAAGAATTACTGGTAGTTTGCCTGATGATGAGAAATTGCCAACGCCCATTAACATTTGGAGAGTTAGGTAAGCAAATGAGTTAAGTCGGCGGGAATAAGAGAATGGACTGGGAATGGTGAACAAAAGCATCCGGCGATTTTTGTACAATTATCTAATTATTTGAAAAAAAATGTAGCTAACTACATAATACGTATCATAAAATATTTTATAGAGTTATAAAATTCATATAGTTTTAAAAGATAAGTTGTAAAATGTATATAGTTATCATAAAATAATAATACCTGAATCGGTAGGACTCGGAACACCTTCATCTACATTGTACACTTTTGCTAGGTATCGTTTCCAATCTGATAATAGAATATCGTTTATTTTTTTGATTCTGTGTTTTTTCATTACATTAGACATGTTAAAATATTCAACTGTATATAACCATTCCGTTTCATGAGTAAATAGGCGTAACACTAAAATTGAAATAAATGCGTTTAATTAAAAAAAATATAAGAAAATAAAATTGCGATGTTTGGACGTAGGTGCGTACATATTTTATTTACTCTATTTTCAGGTAGGTTATCTTTCTCAGCATTATTCAGAAAAAAAAATCGAAGGTCTTCGATTGCATGGATAACTTTTTTAATTAAATTCCTCGTCGATTCCGTGATATGCGCCTTTTCATTCATTAATGCACGCTTCAAATTAACTGAAAAGTATTAAAATTTACTCCAACTATTGGTTGAATTTTATTTTAATAATAACAATTCAGCGAATTTTCACTACCATTACTAAGAAATAATCCGAAATATACATTCATATCAACTTCATTCACATTTTTAATATAAAATTTGATCACTTTTTCAATTATCTCCAAATAATGTATTAAATCGGATTTGCTTGGAATATCCGTCAAATTGTTTTTACTAAATTTTAATTTTGTTACTCGATCATGACTTCTTGATGAATTTGTAATCCTCAAATTGAAAAATAAAACACAATAAACGATAAGACAAACCCAACGACACTTTGTCATTTTATGCTCGAAACTCAATTAACTCTGATTATTTACACGAAGAACATCTTACGATGATATTTTCAGCAAATTCAAGAGGCAACTGTTTTTCTAGTGTGAAGAGTCCATTTTTATATCCTCGGGGAAATCTACAAATTAATCCCCTAGCTTTGTTTCAATTTTCCTGTGAAATAAAAAATGAGAAAAGCTTTAACTCCGTCGCAACTCAGTCAACATTTAATAAACTTATAAATTTCTCAATAATGCCTAATAAGTAACCTATCATCCTAAGGAAATAACCTATCATACGTATTATAGGAATTACATAATACTTCCTAGCTATACTTTTATTAATAAAAACATAATTTCAAAATTCAACGATAATCGACAATATCTTAAGTAAAAAAAATTAAGAAACCTTAATATCATTATGTGTTTAAATTTTCACTTTGGACCAAATCTTTGGTTTCCGAGTAATTCCAATTTGATTCGTCTATAATTTTTATTTATTTCATTATTGACAAAATATTATTATTATATAGATAAACAAATTTAATACTTCATAAATATAATGGTACTAGGAGCAAAGATATAAATATTAACAGCGTACCTATCATTAGTAATTCATCTACCTAATAACATTATGAAGTAAATCTAATGATAAGATAATAAATTTGACATTGTACAAAAAATATAACGTAGCAGCAGATGAATGTTATTGCTACGTAATTAATTGAAGGAGAATTGTTTTTGGAATAAAAATAAAGTGAAATATCTACTATTCTTATAAATGTTAATGAGACAAATAGCCGAGATTTGTAAAGCTTTGAAGTGTAATTGAAATGAAGAGAATCGCTGCAGGCGGTTCACTGAGAATATTACGAAATATTAAGTAAATGCCGTCAACTCTGAGGATAATATTGGACATTTATTTATCTAACGAAATTTAATTTGTCAAAGTGTTAGTTTAGTGGGATATTTTATACTAGCTTTCTACGCGTGGCTTTCCCCACCTTAGTCAAGGGGAAAGATACGTGGTTCGTGGGTTTCACCCGCACAGTTCCCGTTTCAATACGATTTCCGGAATGAAAAAGGATTTATCTTTTCTCGAGTCTCCAACTGTCTTTTTAGAAAATTTATCAAAAACAGTTCAATGGCTTATATGTGAATAAAAGACAAACAAACTAAAAAATCTACTAATCGGATGGAGTCAGGGAGAGCAGAAAGTGAATTACAAAATTGGCCCAGTCAAAGAAAACGCATTATACCTACCTATTGTTTTCTTTCATATATATACCGTGTTTTAAAATATATTTTATTATAATTATATTTTACCTACGTTCTCCTTTTGTATCTGTTAGATGTTTGTCTTTTGTTGTCAATTTTATGTGTCATCCACGGTGAAGTTTTAAGTTTTGTCAATCATCGCGATTTTGTGACTTGTCGTTTGGTTGAATTATTATTGTTGTTTAAACTTTTAAAGTTAAGTTAAAATGGGGCTTGCTACTGTTATAGAAAATGAAGCACATTTTCAATCTGAAATGGCTAATGCTGGAACTAAATTAGTTGTTGTCGATTTTACAGCAACTTGGTAAGTCTAACCTTTAGAAAATCAAAACGCCTATGTCATCGTCGAAACAAAATATGTTTTACCTTCGTATTTAATGTTGTAGGTGTCCACCATGTCAACGAATTGCTCCTTTTTTCGAGCAGTTGCCGGCCAAGTTTCCCAGAGCAGTTTTCTTGAAAGTCGACGTAGATAGATGCGCTGAAACAGCGAGTGCTCAGGGCGTCAGTGCTATGCCAACCTTCATATTTTATCGCAATAGAGTAAGTCTAACAAGTCAAACAGCAACAACTTTATTTTATAGATAATTTTTTTCCTTTCTTAAAACTAATTTATTTTTTTAATAGACAAGAATTGATCGTCTCCAAGGGGCTGATCCAGCTTCTCTGGAAAATAAAGTTAGGCAGTATTACAGCACCGAGGAAGCTGGAGACGAAGATAACTCAGTTGCTGGACATGTAAGTATAATTTCGTTTACTAGTTTTAATAAATTGCCAGCGCAATGTTTGCATTCTATACTATAATGATAGGAAGTTGAAGAGTTTGGCTTTTGAATGTACTGTGAACTACTGGACCAATTGCATGAAAAAACGAAATGAGGAACAACCCAATCAATGTTGCTTTTTTATGGTAGACATTTAAATGAAACAATTATGGAATAAATAATTGACTAAGTTTATGTTGATTCATACATTTATAGAAACTGGATTTGACTATATATAGTAATAAGCATTAAGACAGACGGTAATAAAATGGTATCAGAAATCTCACTTTAAAAAACAACTTGACAAAATGTATAAAAGATTTAAGTTCTTGTTCAGAACTGCTTGCAAGCTGTAATTCAAATAAAGTACAATTATGGACATTGATAAAATAATAAATCCTAATATTAATTTAGATGGACTTGGGGACATTCATAACGAAAAGTGAATGCGAGTGTTTAAATGAGGCAGATAACCACCCGCTGGCACATGCCCTCACAAGTGGAGGGGGATACTTAGCCAGTGATTGTGATGAACAACTTATTATCAATATATCATTCAATCAGGTAATCATTTGTTACCAGACATTATTCTTATATGTGAAGACGTCATTATTATTATGTTGTTGAATACTAGAGAATTACAAGTCATAAGTTCTCATCTTTTTCATTTTAAATTTCAGCTAGTAAAACTGCACTCACTTAAGGTTAAAGGCCCAGCAGACAAGGGCCCAAAATTTATAAAGATATTTATTAACCAGCCTAGAACACTTGACTTTGACCAAGCTGCTGGTAATGCATCTATACAAGAATTAGAGTAAGTTTTCTTTTTGTTACATTATAAATAAATTGATCAACGCTAAAGCTACGAGCTGTTTATAAATGTGAAGTAAGAAAAAAAATATATTCAAAATTGTATGTATGAATTTTCAGATTAACACCAAGTGATTTGGAAGGCAATCCTGTACCACTGAAATATGTCAAGTTCCAAAGCGTCCAAAACATTCAACTATTCATAAAGGACAACCAGTCTGGTGATGAAGTCACTCAGATTGATCATCTAGCTTTCTACGGCTCCCCAATCTCCACCACGAACATGGGTGAATTCAAACGTGTCGCCGGCAAAAAGGGCGAGAGTCACTAGCCCAGACTTTTGCAATTATGTCGTTAAATTTACATTTTTGAAGCAACATTATTAAAACATACTTCGGTATTTTAACAGTTGTTGCTTTAAAATATACGACATTCAATTGCATACCTGAATATGAACTCTAATGATACAATTTTTACGTATATTCAAGTGAATGTTGCATTTGTATAGTTAAGAACACCAGTTTGTGTCAAAAGACGTAAAATTAATATTTCATGTGTCACAATATATTTATTATAACCATATGAATATTCACATAAGCATACAATATGTAATAATCAAGTCAGATTTGTAGCCAGGTATTTGTATATTCAATAAATAAATAAAAGATGGAATTGTGTTTTATTCTTATATTCTAATCATTTTTTAATTCATATATTTGTATGTATGCCTCAGTGAGGGTGATCATTTGTGGCAAAATACTGGTCACATGCAGGTCTTGCATTTCATACCTAAAACAAAAAGAAATACATGATACTCTTAATTTAATATTTCTTCTAGTAACTATCTACTTTATAATATAAAATTAACATATCTATCACTAAGGTGTACACTCTGTTTCCCTCAAACTGATTTTAAAACATTAATTTCCAAAAGAACATTTCTATTAGACAATACAAAAAAAAAACTGTTGATTTGTAGAAAAAAACTGGATTTATTTTTTATTAAATATTTACTTTATTGCAACTGTTATATATTGTAGATAATATAGAAGGCAACTCATAGTATGTTTATAATAAAAATATAAAATAACATAAATAATAATTTAAATTGAAACCATACCAATCAGTTTCTGTACATTTCTTACCATTGTTGTGTAGGTTTATGCAACACATGCGCTCTGTATGTTCCCTTCTCCGGTGTTCCATCATGAACTATATTACCCACAAGCTCATAGGTTGTTTTACCATTGTATTTGGCTTTAACTTCAGGCGTTAATATATCACCAAAATCAACATTTCTGTAAAATAAATTATGATATGCTTACATGTTTCTTGTGAAAATTTTAATAGGATATATTTCCTTCAATGACCCAAAATTTAATTAATTTATTGAAAATGAAATAAGGAATTGTTACTTACTTCACAGGAAAGTTAACAACAGTAGGATTTTTCTCTACAAAGAAAGTATTTTTTGTGAATCGCTTGATATACAATATAAGGTATGGTGGCAATTGGGTTATCTCGAACCTCTTTAGGAAATTCTCTTTGTATGTCTTGTACTCCTTTGAAGATTGACCATTGAATTTTGAGAGTAATTGATATAGATTGACCTAAAATTGAAAAAACATAACACATAATACATACAATAATCTCTACTGGTTGAAATAGACTGTAAGTAATGTGACAAATACATTGAAAAAAAATAGCATTTTTGTGTGACACATTCATAATTTTGAATACACTAAAATTAAAAAAGTTAATAAATATACCAGTGTGAAACTTCTATCTCCATTTCTTTCATTTTTGCAATTATGTATATGCACACAACATACAAATAATAATATTTCAAAACAAACCTGTGGAATAATATTCTCCCTAAATTCATCTGTGAACAATGGTGTTGGTGGCAAGTCACATGTTAAGTAGAGAAATGGTGATTCAGTAATCATTTCACTATATTCTTCACTGCTAAGATCCACTTTCGCTGCATCATCAGCATCTGGTGGTGGTAGCTTTCTGTAGAAAATATTATTTATTTGTATGACAACGGATTTATCTTATTATAGTACATATGTCACAGCTAGATGGTTAGATCAGCCATTTAATTAATTGACTGGGCTGTCTATTAAACCGCGCCCATGAAGTAACTTTCTTAAAGTGTGTAATATTATTTAGATAGTTAATTAAATGTCCCTGTTTAAAGATACTAGGCTATTAATAAATTTAACCTTTTGCCTGTAAAACATCTTAACATATATTCTGTTGTTGTTTTCATCGTCATATTGTTACCGTAACATACCGTACGTAACGTACCATTTAAGAGGGAACACTTAAATATATAACAAGTCACTACTAACATGCAATTTGCATATCACATACCTGGTATAAATCCTCATATGCCCCAAGAATGATTTATATATAATTGAACTATTTGGTTTCTTGGTTCCGTTTAATGCCATGTGCAATGAATTCAAAAACCACGACATAAAATCTATAGGATCACCTGCAAAGAGAAATACATATTACTTTAAGTAGCAAAAATAGTAGTAAAACAAATTTTACAAATATTAACAAGAAAAAAGTCATACTTTGTTTTATGAACTGAAATTTTTTCTTGGACCATAACACTACAGCTTGTAACATTTCATGTGGAGACACGTGGGCTTTAAATGCTCGCGGATTCCACAATTTTCTGATCAACTCGCCAAAACGCTGGACCAATAAGAAAGACGAATCACCCGGCGGCCGTTTCACCTCAGCATAGTTTTCTTCACGTAAAAAATAATTTCGTAACGGTCTCACTTGTGCTAAACACTGAAACATATTGATATCTTTTACAGACTATTAATTGTGATGTTTTATTTCAATTCAGCATGGATAAGGCATACATTGAATCCCATACACATTTAACAATTTCATACAACATTGATTCCACATTGTTTCAAAATAAAAGAAAATAATCTATACATAGTCAGTGTCTTGTATTAACACCATTTCTTATATCATGTAAACTAGCTGTGCCCTGCGGTTTTACAAACTTAGTACCTGATTTTACATAGCCGAAAGCTTTCCTTAATAAATGGGCACTGAAAGTATTTCTCAAATCGGACCAGTAGTTCCTGAGATTAGCGTGTTCACCAAACAAACTCTTTAGCTTTATAATATTACTATAGATGTACAGGCTGCAAGACATCCAGACCTTTTCATACAAAGGAAAAGTCATTAGACATTTTGTTCTGGAATTTGACCTATGACATACACAAACAAATTTGGGCATTAAATGCAACTAGCTATCTTTACAACAATGGTTAGGATTGCATTCTTGTAGACCATGGAAGAGTCTTAAAAAACAATGTTTGAGTGCAGAAACAGACACTTACTTAGACTTGTGAAGAATTAAACAGAGTAAAAATAAAAAACAAATACTACAAATACATATTAATTCTGTTCAATAAATATCTTACATAATAATGGACAGTACTTATTAAAAGATGGCAGTATACTGAGACTAAAAGATATTTGCAAAAAAAGTATGTATTATTAAATGTTAAATATCTCTGTTTTCATATCACTTACAAAAGTTATACCTATACATAATGAAAAGTGAGGAGGAATAGTGAACCATCCAATATTTTTCAGTTGCTAATAAAGAGCTAATATACCTGTTTACAACACTGCAGCTTATATAACTTATAGACAGATAATATAAAAGAAATTGAGAATTGTAACAAACCTGTAAAATAACATTGCAATAATCATTAGCTTTAATATTATTAAGACCAACAATTCCAGGCATGTACATTGTACCATCAATAGCACGAGACATTTTGGTGTTAAAATCCAATTGCTTTATTTGTTCTGGTGTAAATATTGGATTCAGGACGTATTTAATATCATTCAAAGATGAATCTGAAAGAAATCATTAAATTTCTTAAGATATCCTTAATAGGCTGAAAAAAAAGTCTTAACTCGTAATTTATAAAATAACTTGGCTGGTTGATTATTATATCATCTTATATTTAATCCATTTTAAGTGCATTGATGCAAAAATATGACGATAATATAATTTTTTTCACATATGTATGATAAAATGAATTACCTATAACCTCATAGTTGTCTGGCAAACAGTAAAATTTAAGTGTGTGTAGATTTAAGAACACATGGTGTCCTTCTGCCACTGAATGAGTGTATGCATGTGTGTTGGTACCTCTTCCCTGTAAAATAGAATAACAATAATTCAGTGAAACTGAGTCAAATATAATTAAGATAATTAACACATTTCTACCTTTGTGCATACATAGGAAAGACTTAAAATCCCAAGAAAATAGGCAGCATTAAGTTAAGTCGTAAGAAAGTCAAACAATTATTAAATAAAAATAATAATAATAAACAAAAATAAATAATAAACATTTTCAAATTTAAGTGAGTGAAATTAAACATAAATAAAGAAAAAACAATAATTTTGATGTATAGAGATCTGAATATAAAATAACTTAGAAAGTAATGATTTATGAATGATAGAATCAACTAAATTGCCTCACTTGCTCTTATGCAGAGTATATATATAAGGAAATTAATTAATGCTTGTGATTCTAATCAGGATAATTGGATAAACTGTCCATTTAAAGGGCACATACAACCATAGAGGTAAAATTAATAAAAGCATATCAAAAGCAGTTAATGTAAATTGAACATGCATGCATACAGTTGAGGTGCATTGCAAATAATTTTAGGCAGTTATTTTGTGAATTAAGTATTATGTCTTGCAAAAAAAAAATTAAATACTAGCTGTGCCCCGCGGTTTCACCTGCGTAAGTTCGTATCCCATACGAATATCAAGATAAAAAGTTGCTTATATGTTATTCCAGTTGTCCACCTGTCTATGTACCAAATTTCACAGCAATCGGTTCAGCAGTTTTTGTGTGGAAGAACACACACACACATCTTAACAAACTTTCGCATTTATAATATTAGTAGGATAGTAGGATGAATATACAAAAGAAAACTCACCTGAAAGTACTTCCCACATACTAAGCACGCATACACATTTATTCTTGTAAGGGAAATGGAACATAGTTTTTCAAAATCAAAGTCTAGCACATGCCTATTAATTGTGTCAAGGTAAGGACACTGAATATGAACTTTTGCCGTTTTCACTGTTGGCTCTGAAAATATTCATACAAACAAATCACAAGATGAGATACTGGCAGATATATAAGATTCATTAATTTTATTAATGTTATGAGTTTAAATATGGTTTTCATTATTTATAAATAATTATCGGTTACAATGTTAATTGATAATATTCTCATAAACAAGAGTTTATGGTATAATCGGTATAATACTTATATGGATGTGGTATACCATATGAGCAAATATAAGGTTATTTAAACTATGACTGAAAAATGCAATATGCTGTGTTTTAAATTAAGGTTCATTAAATACACGACATACAATATCATCGTAAGCAGTTAATTCTTAAAAATAAACTTTATTTACCTAATGCATCGGATCCGTTCTCATCGGTAATTTTTCGCTTATGAGCCTGTTCTCCATTCATGTTTGATTTAGATGCTTATAAAGTATGCAAAATTAAATAAAATATTTTATCTACATATAACACTTATCGGTTATCACTAATTTGGTATTTTCTCTAGTAGCAGAGTTTACTCAAAAATTAGTTTTATCCGATCCGTTCAACAAAATTCGAATGACAGTTAAGACAAATGACACTAACATTTGACACGATACAACAGTTAGATAGTACACAAGATATCATATAGATGCAACTAGTACTTTTTATGTTATCTATAGCTAATATACTACTCATATCAAAATACATCTTGGAAATAATATTTTGATGACCCTAATGGAAACGGACATATCTCCTCCACATTCATTTCTCGCTCGGCTCGCTTTTCAGCACCAAGCGCTCGGTTGTGTTTATCTACTGCATCCGTAGTCTAAACGAACATAATATTTCAACAACATCTAAGTAAGGAAAAGCAGAAATTCATGTATTTATACACATTACCTATTTGAATGTCAAAGATGGCTCAAACAATTATATAATTTAGTGAAATAATGTATGAAATACAGTCCAGTCGTCCAGTGATTTAAATTTAATAATATTAGTGTAGACATATTTTTATCATATGATTATTATGTATGTTTGTAGCTTTAACAATTATAATAATAACCCGCAGAGCACCTTGTAGTGAGGTGTCGGGGCCCGCGGTCCCGAATACTCCCGGGGAAGGCCCCTGTTCTCATTTCTGGCTTGGCTTAACCGGCTGTTTAAAGTGAAGCCTCACGAGGACAATATAGAGGTCCTGTCTTCTGACTTGCCTTAGCCGAGCAAATATTGAACATCTATATCTTGCAATAGTCCTACATAGGCAGCGGACCACCCAGGGTTGAAACTCTATAGAGCAGTTATGGGCAGGCTGCGGCTGGTGTCCCACAATATATAATTAATTCTCTAAAGGGTCTCTGCGTGCTTTTCTTCTGGAGGTACCTGAGTATTGTGGAGAGATACATATAAATAGATTAAAAATAATAGGTCGTTATTTTATTTTGTGTGTGTTAATTTAATCTCAATTAGGGTAATCTCCGAAATAATTTTTGAGATTTAGTATATATGTCTTTTTTTATTTGATTATTTGTTTTATTCTTATTTATCAATTTGAAAATAGTAGGTAGGTACATAAACGGCTAGCTTTAATCAACCGTGAGGACCAAGCATTATGCACTATGATTTGACAATTTTCCTGGTTTGGTTTTGACACATTTGATTCATTGATTTCGCGAAAGGCCGTTCTCGAAAATGGCCGCATCGGGAGGTAATATAGAATGGTCTACCACTGTTAAACCAATTTTAACAGCGCTTTATGGCCCGTTTTTCGACAAAAACGACGCGGTAGAAATAATACAAGCTATTATAAAAAGGTAAGATAATTCCCAGGCCTTTATTCTTCAGCGATTACGACGTACCAATAGATACGATGAATAATCAGTTTATGTATCGTTAATCTTATTTATAATAACAAATATCAGCTGTGGTACAGAAACAGATCAAATTTATTGAAATTAACTTTTTAGTGATGTTTGCCATTGTTAAGGACTACACCCATCTTTGACCGTTTATTGATTTTCTATCTTCCAATGGGAATTTATCTCAATTGATATATACCTATTGGATATAGCTGCTAGTTGCAACTAGATGGTTTGCGTCTGCGTAAACTACATCGGTCAATAACTGTTTCGTGCACTTTTTTGTCTACCTGCATACACCCTTTGAAATGAGATAATTGATTTGCAGTGAGAATGAGTTTCAAAACCATGAAGATACATACGATTTATTCTACACATGCTTTGCGTGTCTCTCTGCTCACTTCATTAGCATCAATGCAAATAATTGTAAGTATATATTTAACTCAATTTAAAAGATGGAACTTTAAAAATATTGAACCAAGTGAATCTTTCATGAGATCCATGAACCATGCATACATAGCATTTATTTAAATTCACAAGAAGCTCTGGCGAGTAATTAACTTCTTAGTTAACTAACTATACAACTAACTAAACTAACTAACTATACAATTAAATAATTTATACATCAAAATTAGTGTTTTCTATAAATAAAACTAGTAAATTAGCTAAAATTAACTTACTTCTCTGAACCTAAAGATAGATTCCAAGATGATATACTTTAAATTAATCTTCAATACCCATAAAATTTGCAAGACTTTGTAATAAATTGACATAATCCTCGAATAAATTAATTTTTTTAAATAAATGTATACACAGTACCTGCTGATCAGCTCAGCACTGCGCAAGATGCATTCAGGGTTATACTGCAGCAAATACTCAAAAAGTTATCAGAAGCCGGACTGAGTCAGGATGACACATCAAACACAGCTGCTCCCAATGTGTCTGTGAAACAGGTAAAAATTATAAGACATGTATCTATATGATACACATTGGGTACATTTTCATATATATTTAACCTTTATAGTTTAGATATTTTAATATTCTCTATACCTTCAATTCAAATTAAAATTATATCGTAGCAGCAATACTTTGTATTAAAAAAGTCATTGTTGTTTGCAGCTCCTTCTGCCAATTGTTGGCTTGTGTGGGATTGATGGAGGTGGTTACCCACCATCGGACCTTGTTATTTTGACATCTTTGCTGAAAAATGCAAAGTTACCAGCTCATGTGAATGTAACAGGTAACATGTTTTTATTATGTACTAGCTTTTGCTTGTGCTTTCGCACACGTAAAATTCAGAGAAGTTTCGTGGATGTTATTATAAGTTTAAACCTTCCATTGGAATCTCTCTATCTATTAAAAAAATCCCCATCAAGATCTGTTGATTGATCTGCTGATCTGATGATCTTATTTTAAAGACACACACACAGACAATGGAAAACGACATTGTTTTATAGTATGGAGTGACTAGCTGTTGCCTGCAGCTTCGCCCGTGTGGTCCTAATAAATTTTCATGGTACAAACTTTCATCCTCTATTTTATCACTTTGAGGGTAGAATTTATCAAAAGCCTTTCTTAGCGGATGTATACTTCATTACATCAATCTGCCGAATCATGCCGAATTTCAGCCCAATCCATCCAGTGGTTTGGGCTGTGCTATGTCAATCAGTCAGTCAACCTTTGAGTTATATTTATAGATATTTTTTTGTAAAAGCTTTATTCAGTTATAATACTTTTGTAGAGGGTTACAATAGGATAGGATTGTATTTTTAGAATGTGGCTTTTGTTTTAGAAAATCAAACAACAAAATCATCTGTAATTCCAAGCCCAATTACGTCACTTGCATCTCAAACTTCGTCATCTGAGAAACAACAGCCCACAACGGCGCAACGCCGCTCAGATGCCTTGTTAGAACAGTTGACTGTACCATTGAGAAGCCAAATGTCTTCCATGGCCTCATCACCAGCTCAGCCTGTAGGTATTATGACTCCCGGAAGCAAGGACAGTGTGGAGAGTTCTAAGGATGGAAATTCCCAGCAGGCCTCTATTGATATGAAGGTATTCCTCTTATAAGACATGTTAAGAAAGCCCTTTCATTTATTATTTGATTTTATTTATTTTTTTATTGATTTTTGTTCATATTTTTTAAACTATCTGATTTGACTTAATTTTTGCTAAGATTAATATGTCTGGAATAAATAGAGAATATGAGATTTATGGCATATGAAATAAACAAATATAAAAATAATTTTACAGAAGTGGGTTGCATCTACATGTGCATCACTACTAATGGAGCTAAGAGCTGGCTCAGTGGTGCTCAAAGTTTGCTCGTCCCTGCCTTGCCTACAGCGTTATTTGAATAGATGGCAAACAGCAAAAGAATCTAACCTAGCACCACAGTTTAACTCTGATGCCTCACTGTGAGTTTTACTATATGCAATACTGTCAATTATATATATTTTTAATTTTTTCGACTCTATTTTAATTTTTGTTTCTTTTTTTATCATTTTCCTATCTTAATACCAATACGTATATGTAATAATGTAAATAAATGTATGTATAGTACAATGAAAAACCTATAAAAAAAGATTGTGGGAATTTATATAAAACTTGTCTTTCAGCCTTCATTTTCTGGTAAACGAAGTGCATGTCTGCCGGCTTGCATTGTCATTGCCCTGTCTAGAACCATTCACATCCGATCGTATTGCAACACTCAGTGATGTCAGCACAGCTTGGTTATTGTGTGCTACGGCACAGGTACATTGAATTGAAAATACTTAAACCATTTTAATTTTTTATATGTATGTGTTATATTTTAAAACAGCTACTTTGTCAATGTTTCATTAGGCAACCTTACATCAAAAAGACGAGGAAAGTGAACAGCAAACAGCAATGTTAGTCGAGAGCGCACTTAGCTTGTACAATACTGTTGGGGAGACATTCAAACAGTCCACCCGTGCAGGAGGCTATGTGAGTTACCAGTTTGTATTAAATCAAAAAGAGTTCAAATTATTTTGATCTCATGTGGTGATGTACATAATTTTTCTAGGTATACCAAAATCACCTAATGATTGGTGCCTGGGTGTTAGTATGCGGTTTACACCACGCCCTGGGCGGAGCACCAGCACCAACCCCACCTGGTAAAAGCCCGGCAAAGACTGCTTCCAGACCTTACAACTTGACGAAAATGTTAGTAAAAATGTATTATGTATGATAATTAAACATCGATTCTAAACCGATTTACACTGCCACGCATCACGTAGCGTGTACGCAACGCACCTACGCACGTACTAGCGGAAATTCATATCTATGTCATTGTGTGGGTTGTTTTACGCACTCACGCTCGTAGTTGCGTCGATCTGATTGAACGCACATAATATAAACCCACTTTGAAGTATGTAGTACATCACAAGGGAACATTATATTTTCGGACTTTGTGTTTTATGATACGGGTTAAATGAACTATTGTAATTTAAGTCGTTTATTTATTTGATAAAGCACATTCAGCAAAAATCACGACATAACACACATTTGCAAGATTCCTCGAATTAAAATTCAAATATGTAATATAATGTAAAAAAAAAAATCCTCTATATACACAGGCAGCAAGGGCTCGGCGTAGTGTGGGTAGCGCTGGGAGGGCGGTGCCTCGCGTGGGCGGGCGCTCTACTCGCGGACGCGCGGCTCGAGGCTCTCAGCGCGCCCTCGGATTCCGCCCCCTCGCGTGCGCCTCTCGACATACTGAGTCATCATACGGCGCACCATCGGGAACTGAGGATAGCATCTGCAGCTCCATTGCATCAGGTGACAACTTAAACAACGTATGAACTTGTTAGTTATGTATTTCAATATTAAAAAAGTTATTAATCCATTTATATAAAAAGTTTGTTGATGAAGAGTTTACGAATTTTGTGATTTAAATCAGATGATTGGTTTTTACCATTCTTATTAGTGGTATTTGTTAAAAAATAAATTCACAATAATTATAATCGCGCTATTTGTTAATTTTCATGCATGAACAAATTTCATGAGTAATGTGTGTTCTTGGTATGTACCTATGACATGAAATAAACATGAAGGCCGAAACCCGAAGAAAATTAACCTGGGAAGAAATGGTAGTATATTCCGGCATCCAGCTAGTGCATTCCTCATGCACGCCAGGTTTCCACGTATGATGAATGCATTCTTACATGGAATCCTGGCAAGCGTGATGTTGCATACAATCTACAAGATGGTGGTGGATCTTCTGCTAGCAGTATTAAGACTTTTCAGATGATATATTTAAATTGCTTTTTATTGTGACTTCTAAAAATAAAAATAAAAACCCATATTTTTTTGCCTTTTCCTTCCGTGAAAGTTTATATGATTTATTAGACAAGAAATTTATGTTATTATGGTATTTATTATTTAATTTTGTGTATATTTGATGTTATAAAATATAATTAGCTATTTTTTTATTGATCGGAGCCGTGACGTCATAATCTCGGTAATTAAAAAAAATAGATGAACTTATAATCGTTATAACTTCTAAAGTTAATATAAAAAGTCATGTAATGTACATGATAAATAATCTTATTTGATAGTAATCTTGTGACCCTTTTGGTATAAGCATCAATAGTTATATATTTAAAGGATGTTATTATATCATTTTATAGTTGTTAGTCGCACTCGGTGTAGTCTGCTATCGTAAAGCGACGAACTTGAAACGCGCCGTGGTCCAGAAGAACCAGGACGCCGACCCCGACCGCTCCGACTCCACTGTTTTCTTCCAGGACATGATCCTATGCTCTGAAGACTCGGAAACTGATGATGGTGGGTGCCTTTTTAATAAAAATCTAAACTTCTCAATCATAAAATTTTCTTCACTTGTAGTATGTTTTAATGCTATATGTAGATTATGTACAGGCATAATAAGGTTTTTATTTTTCTATAATTGATTCTCGTTATGTAAAAATATCTATTATTTTTTTAAATTGTTAAATTTTATATTGATATATAAATGGAAAATTGTAAAATTTGACTGTATCAATCAACTAATAAATATTTAATTTAGAAGACAGTGAACCACTATTGGGCTTGTGGTTCGAAGCAACATTGGTGGCGCCAGACGCTAACGACAACGGCCTCACCCGCTTGGGAGCAGCTGAATCTAATGAAAAACCCGACAACACAAGATCACAACAGGGCATTGTGCCTGACAAAGCAGAACCATATTCTGTAAGTATCTTTTTTATTCTGTTAAAAATATGTAATTTGTTGTAATTTCTTGTGTTTGTATTTAAATTTTATTATTTTCGATCAAATTAGATGGGTATAGTAGTTTTTGAGCTCCTTTGCTATAAACATGTAAAATAGCAAAATTTCCTGATTTTAATTGTAACTATAAATATTCCTACAGCATCTGTGAATAAGAAAACTTTCACCTATATAACTATTTAGATAGAGAGTTTATTGGGCAATTTTACCGTTTGCTGATAAAATCCATAATAGCCTATTTATCACTATACATGTGTCTTTTTACATAAATTATTAACAATTTTAACTGATAAAATAAACACAGTTGTAAAACTGGCTATAAGACTTACCAACGTTATTTTACCTCAAAATATACACCAGACCTATACATAAATCATCCATCGATCCGCTTCCAGTACATATCGCTCGCAACGGAAGTGTTCACGCTGCTAACGGAGGAGATAATAAGCGGCGGCGCGGAGCGGCTCGGCGGCGCGGCGCTGCAGCTGCACGACGCGCACCACGCGCTGCTGGCCGCGCTCGCAAGGGACCTCGACCGCGAGACCGCTAGGACTGATACGGGTAACGTGTGCTCGTTGGTTGTGTTGTTTTTCAACCGACTTCGTAAAAAGGAGGATGTTCTTGGGTCTTTTTGTTTTTTCATTTTGTGAGTGAACCAATTTTTATGATTGTTTTTTTTTTGTGGTTGAATCCTGGCTTTCCGTGTTGCCTTATTTAAATTTGGTCAAATTGATAATGTGAAGGTGGTCAGTTACATGTTGAAAAAAATGTATGTTAAGGTAACCAGGAATATTAAATAAGATAGTTAAAAGTATTTTCTTGTATTAAAAGTTCAATTAATTTCGAGTTCAAGAAAAACAGCAAGTATTTTTTTTGTTGTATTTAAAATCGGAAAATTCAGATTGCTTCCTTTATAATTTATTAATTTCTATTGACTTTGTAAAAATATCAATCATGGGATCAAATTGTATTGATTATAATTGAATTTTTGTGTATAAACGAAACAGAGCTAATTATTAAAAGCTATTATTTGCTCTTTTATTATATCCGCGATACAAAATAACATTTAATACCTTAAATAACGACATGTAATATTCATCTCCCCGTGACCACGCTCGCTGTAAAGTGTTTCGAACGTCGGGTTGATAATATAATGAATACATCGCGTTTAAAATCCGTTAAAAAGTCTCTAATTTCTAAATGTATAATACTCGCGTAAAATCGAACACAAGTAAATACTATGTAATGTAACATACATACATTTCCCCCGCAGGCACAATATCGCCATGTTTCGGCGCACGTCTCGGCGCGCTGTACACGGCGTTCAGTTCGGCGCTGGTGCGCTATCTGCACAACCTGAGCGGCTCGCCGGCGTTCGCCGCGCTGCAGCCGTCGTTGCAGCAGCAGCTCGTCTCCACCGAACGGGCGAATATGACGCCCTTGCAAGTGAGCTCGCTGTTTTTATTTTTTTAAGGTTTTAATATAGATTGTGATGATGTTTATGTGATTGGAATACAATTGAACGCAAAGTAATGTCTTACTTTTTATTTATAAGAAACAGTAAAAATAAATATGAAGTAGAGGACAAATTTAACCTTCTCATTTTTTATTATGCATTTTTTACGTGTGTTCATGATTAGTATTTTTTAATTATTTTTTTTATAGATTTTCCATTGATTTGGTCTTTGCGATCCTATTTGACAGGACTAGGGAAAAATCAAAATGAACATTTTCTATCTATTTGTATCTCCTTATTGCCATAGGATAAAAATTTCTATTGATATGATATTTTCTCTTATTGTCAATCAATTATTACTCTTATTGTCAATCACAATAAGACACTTTTTTCAAATAAAGGCTTAAATAGTGTTATGAATTCCACACATTTTTCCCATAATTATTCTATACACTATACAAACTTACGGGCTATATAAACTTACGGTGAATATCCATACGCACAATATCCAATACACCATATTCGGCGCGCAGGTGGGCCCACGCGTGGTGAAGCTGTCGGGCGGCATTGTGCTGGCGCGCGCGGCGGCGGACCGCGAGAACAGCATCCTGGTGATGTGGCACAAGTTGGTGAACACGCTGCAGGAGTGCGCGCTGCAGCAGCAGCCGCCGCACGATCACGACTATGAAGGTGACGCTCTTGATCACGGTAAATGTGATGAGATTCAGATGGCCGACGGTGTGGAATTAAATTTTTTGCATTATCGAATATTTTGATCACCTGTACTATTGTTAATATCCTAATAAGATTTAAAGTTTAAATTATATTATGATATAAAATAATTTATAATGTATCCATCAATAATATCAGCATATTATCTTAATTATCAACTTAAAGAAACACTGTTGGGATTGTGTTTCGAATCTACATTCTATCATACAAATTCGAGAATAATAGTATTTGCTTTAAGATATATTAATGGTATAATTTATATTACATAAAGAATTTCATAATTCTGGAAATTGTACAAAAAATTATTAATGTATATTAAAATGATACTAACTATGTAACCAGTTTAAAAAGGAGTCTACAAGTATATCGTTCCGCTAATAATGTTCATTGCATTTCCGTAATAGTCTTAATTTGTTAAATGATTTTATTTAGAATCTTGATCTCGTTGTTTCAGACTTAAATGTTGAACACGCCCAAATGATGGTCTACCTGTTCCACTCACTCACGCTAATGCAGAAGAAATCCGTATTGTTAATGACAGCGAATGCTATTATAAAGGTACGAAAATATTTAAAAAAAAAAGAATTAAGATGAGTTACTTTTCAAATGGAATGCTTTGCTGAAATTTTGTGTTTTGACCTTTAGGTCGTAGAGACATTGGGAATAAACGACAGGAAGCGTGCGATGAACTTGGCGCCGCACCAGCTGATGTTAACTACTCGACTGATGCTTTTATTGGAATACTTGATGAAACATCTGTATGACGCACCGCAAACATTGCTGCAACAGGTGAGAGTTATCGGCGAGTAAGGAATAGTTTAATAGGCGTTTCTTTACGAATAGTTTTTTTTATATGACTATTGGCTCATCATATTACCAATGATATAAATATTCAATTGTTATGGTTTTGTTTTAAAGATAAGCATATATTCTTAATTTTTTATCTTATTGAAAAAAAACAATGATAATGAACATTATAAATTTTTCAGATCGAATGGAATCTCGTAATCGCGCCAGGACTGGCACAACCGTCGTTTGACGCGTCCGCCAGCGAAGTGAAGACGACCGCTGATAATGGACAAATGAAATCGCGCATCTATTGCGAGGTGCCGTTCATAGAGCAGACGTACAGGCGCCTCTCGCAAGACGAGACTTCTATGCGGCCGAAGTTCTATGCGTTGACTAACGCTAAGATAAATAATCAGGTAACTTAATGGTGATGCTTTTTATTTTAAAGAAATGCTATTTTAAACGAACGTGTTTTTAAATATTTCCCTTTAAAAACCTTTTTTTTTCAAGAATATTTAAGGTAATTTTTATTCAATTAATATGAGGTATAATAAATAAAATCACATTCTTCAGGAAAATCCCAAGTTTGACGGTCTAGCGTGCAACTTCGTTCTCGGCACCCCTCACAAGCTGAAATACCCGTTGCTAGTGGACGCGTTGCTCGCGCTACTGAACTCTGCGTGCGTGTGCGACAATCCTAATAATCGCACATCGCTGCCCGCGTTGGCCGCTGCGCATTACTGTTTCCAGACTGCTTGGAGGTAATAGAAACATTCATATTAATGTGACAGATACAATTTGGTGTATTAGGTTCTAATCCATATGACTCATTATTTACTGTTCATACATTCGATTTAGTTTTTATTTATCTATTTATAAGATTAATTATACTTTGAAAGAGAGAAATTTTAAAGTTAATTCATAGGCGAAGAATAAGTTAACGAATTTTATTTGGAACGTTATATAACCATAACGTGAAAATGTCAATTATTTGATCAAATCTGTTCCAGGCTCGTGATAAGCATGCCTCCAGCGACCCCGCACATGGACAAGCTCCAAGCGGGCACGGCCGCCGAGCTGCCGTCCCCGTTGCCGCTGCACGCGCTGATATGGGCGCCGAGAGCTGATAACAAGAAGGTGTTCAACCCTTGGTTGAAGGACGCGCTCGTTAAACAGGGGATGTATACTCAGGTGAGATGCCATTTAATACTTTTATCAGTATATCTCGTTTATGAAATTTCCTTGAAGAAAATATTTACGTTATTATAATTGTAGTGAAGTTACACGCGCCTTATTATAGAGTAGCTGTAGACCGCGACGTCACTCGCGTGGTACCTTGGTAAAAAGCCCTAAGCCTAGACCTTCTGCTAATCTAGACTATATAGATTTCTGTACCAAATTTTATACAGATATGATAAGCTGCTTTCGCGTAAAAGAGTAACAAACTTCATATATACTTATAAACGTCCGCGTTTATGATATTAATAGTATAGTCTATGCCATAACCTAGAAAAAAAAAGATAAGAAAAGTAGATGAATTACATAGAAAACAAAAAATCTTATTCGTACTATCACATATTTGTGTATCTTACATATATTTCTAAATATTATTATGTTTTTCTGTTCAGTATGCGGAGAACTTATTGGCTGGAGTGAGTGCATCATGTGATAACATCAAATACACTGCTTGGTTGGCTTCAGAAACCATCAAACACTTGAAACAGAATCTTCTTTGTAAGTGTAATTTACGAAAAATATTTTTAAATAGATGTTATTAAATAATACACAAAACTACTTTTGCAGAGTACTTTTTAATTTTTCTAGTCAAAACTAAGTATATCATCTTAATTTTTTTAAATTTCTATATTTGCAGCAAGTGGACTACCATCTCTTATAGACGTGATATCATGCGACTCTGCTCTCATGAGATTAAAGGTGTGTTTGGTTGACGCGTCCACTGCATCCGAGGCACACCCATTTGTACCACACCTCTTGGACCTTTTGGAGACTATACTCGAATGCTGCAGGTAGGACAATTCATATACTATTTCATGTAGTTTTTCAAGACAATAATAATTTGTTCGATAATATTATATACTTTTAAGATACACAAATCAGTAGGCGTAATACTCCGTTTTGTTACAACTGTCACTATCCTTCAATAAGTGTCTCTATAAGTATATAAAATTCGTTCTTACTTATAGCAATGTTTCCCATATATCAGACTAAGCGCTACAATGGAGCTGGACAGCCTAGAAGAAGGTATTCTGACAGAATCAGAGAGCGCAGTATCCTCAGTGCGTTTTCAAGTGTGCGGCAACTCACCTGCCGTGGCGGCCGTGTGCGGGATGGGCGCTTCGCCCCCGGAGCTCGGTGCTTGGCTCAGGGCTCAGCTGCCGGCCAATGTGGCGACCATGCTGGATACGTACTCCACGCCGCCGAGCTTGGCGGCCGCTAACTTTGTGAGTAACGTTATTGAAATGTATAGTTTTGTTGTCTATAGTATAAATTAGACATAAATTTTGTCATATATGGCTCAAATCCTACCCATGAAAATATCTTTCTTCTTTATCATCACATTTTATTAAATAATTTAAATATTTTTAACATATTTGAACCTCAGTCCTTAGTGGGGGTTGTGCAATACTAATATGTATTTAGTTCTATTTAACAAAGCCACACGTGAATGAATGTGAGTATTCGTTCTGAATATATTTTTATATAGTAGTATTCAATATTATTATTTATGATATATAAATAAAAAATTGATGTGTTGTTTTTACTAGTAAAGAAGAAGTAGCATACTCACAAGATACCATAATTAAATTTATTTTAAATAACTAATGAAATTTGCATGACAGTTTCAATTTAAGAAAAATGGGTCATTCAAAGATCAGGCATAATACAAGTAATATTAAAATTAAACAACTAGTTTATATAATTTCCAGTCATCTCACATCATACCATCAGAGAGTGCAGTACTGAATCTCGTATCGTTCCACTGCGAGCTGATGAGCGGAAATCCTAAATACAGTATTGGAACTTCGCTAATGATGTTTGCGTATTCAGCTGCGAAGCTCTTAGAGGTTGGCTCTTCGAAGATTGCTGACAGCGTCGAACTCACTAGAAAAACTTTGGCTCTAGTCATTCCGGCTTTGGTAAGTTGATAGCAAAGTTATTAATTTATAAATAAATATAATGCTTTAATGTGGTTGTAGTTTTTGGTATTAAAACTCATTACGATTTTAATTAACATATATTTTTTTAAATAGACGGATGGGCGATTGGAGTTTCTAGCGGAGCCATTGGCCGCAACACTGAATGCTATAGTACCGCAAGCCGTGAAAGCAGAGGAGATAATTCATGAACACATCCTTCGCACTACGTACCCTGTGCTTTGTGACCATTTAATGCCGTTTACCGAAAAGACATTGAGACACATTGTAAGTGATTTTATTTTTCATTGTATTTCGTTGGTAACAAAGTGTGAAAATGTTTTGTCTAGGTGTATTTCTAGAGTGAATTAATTTTTATGTAACTTTATCCTTATCATACTAAGGTAAAATATTGGGAGAAAATCTTGGACCGCCAAGCGGGACGCGCGGCATACGAGTCTGTTTTCGTCGAAGACACTGAATTTGTTCTCGGAAAAATTCTGCTTTCTGCACCTAATGCAAGAAATCCCTACACGGAACGAGTGATAAAGTAGGTTTGAATATATCTATTATATTGAAAATAGTCTTGAATTTACTTAGAAAGTTTCGTCTAATCTGTATTTCGATTATAGGTTATTCATAAAAATATTTGCTGGATGCGAAACAACGGAAATGAGCAGAGGTCTTTGCGTTGGTGTGTGCAAATTTATTGGTGTTGCTGACCAGCAGAAGCTGATTAGTCTTCTCGGGCATATTTGTACTTATGGACCTGGTTAGTTAATCCATCAATAGTATTCCCATATCTGTTTCATTTTTATTATTTATTTATCGAATCTGAATATCCCTTATAATTGAGAGCAATGAGTTCTAAAATCCAACTTGAATACTGTTGAATTTATCGGAATTTTCTTTTATAACTAATTTATGAATTTCATATGTGTTATACCTCAAATATGTATATAAGAAAACAAAACAATTTTAAATACTCGCTTCAGCTGCAGCAGCCATCGGCACCGCGAACGCCACGCCCACAGAGACCGAGCTACCCACGCCCACATCCTCCGCGCCAGACGCGGGCGTGAATCCCGCTTCGCTCGCGATGTTCAACGCGATACGACGCGTACTGTTTAGGTCTGAGAGCGAATCGCCGCAACGCCCTGAGAACGGCGCACGTAACGAACAGGATCTACCCGTTTTTGATACACCGTAAGTATTTAATACTAGTCAGTAAATGAACATGAATGAATAGCCAAGAAGCATGTATATTATAAATTTTTTTTGTGTAGGTCGCCTGCACCAAGAGCGCAGTCTGAGACGGTACAGCAAGCGGGCAACTCAGGTATGACAGAAAACTATAATAACAGATCAAAACAAATTCATAGTACATGCATTGATCAAAATTATGAAGTGAAACAATAAGAAAAACTCATTACTGTGGCAGGATCACGGGTGGCCGAGAGGCTAGGCGTTGCTACGGTTAGGCAAGATACGCAGGTTCGAATCCTGCCTCGTGATCAAATTTTTTCTATTCTTTAAAAAAATTTCTCAAGAAAAACTCATTTTATATATAATAGCTAGGGGGCAAAGGTTGTTTTAATGTTTAATATAATTTTCAGATATTACTGTAATTGTACATTATATTAAGTTTTAAGTCTGTATATATTTTTTCTATTATTTAAAAAGCCCTTGAATATTATAATAAAAACAAGTTATAAAAGTTTTATAGAACAATAATAATTAATAACATTCCAGAAACATGTAGCTGGTCAGACGGCAGCAAGGAGAGCGGGCCGGCCGCGAGCGCCGCCCCGCCCGCGCCCGAGCCCAGCTCGCCCGTCACCGACGGCGCCGCTAACAACGCCGCGCTGCTCACGGCGCTCTGCAAACATATAGTGTTGCACTGGTGTGTAATAATCATGTTCACGAAATTACGAATTTAGTATAAGTGACAAATAAATATTAAGCTGTATATGTTTTACAAATTAATATTTCTTCAGAAGAACAATTATCTGGTTTTTCGCTTAGCTACGAATTATTCCTTTTTTCTTTAGTTTGGCTTATAGCTATTGTCCGTGAGTGCAACTTTCACGCTGGCGTGATTAATACCTATACCCAACAAACTAATTTAAATAACTGCATCTTTGACAGTCGCGAGGACGTAAGCGAACGGATGCTGCAAGCGTTGATCACCGTGACGGGCGAGGGCACGTGCCACCCGCTGCTGCTGCAGGAAATGTGCCGGCTCGCCGACTCGCACTCGGGCACGCTGCACAAGCTGCTGTTCCCCGCCGCACTCACCTGGCTTGGAACTTGGTATGTTACCATATTGTATATACTTATGCGAGGAATATAGTGATAAACGAATTGTAAAACTTAACACTTACAATCGCATCCAAAGAAAAAATATTTAAAAGAAGTAAAAAACTTAATCTCTTCCTCTCAGAAGTTACTGTTAAATATGTGATTAGCATAATTCGATATTTACCATAGCCAGACCTAGGTTATTTGTATTTCAAATACTAGTAATCAAAATTATCTTTTAATTGAAACTTTTCCTTACAGTGTGAAGAATTTGAGCAGTCCGGAAGTGTTGGAAAAATTGGAAGAAGGTTCAGTTGACAATAACAACTTGGGTCCACAGATAGAGTCTGCGTGCACTTTACTTGCGTACCTTGGAGACGCGTTGCACGCTATTGGTGTCGTACAACCACACAGTAAGTTATTCCATGTTTATACTTCGTTCAGTACTCTATTATAATGTAATTTTTGTTTATAGGATTTATTGTTTCTTTGTGTATTGAATTTTGCATGGGATTCATTCTAATATAAGTTGTTTTATTTTAGCGTGGCGTTCTGTTAGCCCAACTTGGGAATCGCCTTCGGATCTCGGATTTGACTTTGAATACACTGATGAACAACAAGATGATGATGATACGAGCGCTGATGATTCTGTGAGTATTATATTTAAATAGATTAATTGATAAATAACAATTGCATATTTAAATGTTTTATATTGCCTTTGTGTACTAATTTATGCATTCTTAAAAATGTATATAATATGCATAAAATTCAGCATAATTCATGCTTTTATTCTTAATTTTTTATATAAACTAATACATTGTGTTTTAAAAAGAGCATAACTAAAGAAGTTCTTATTTGACATTCTCTTTCAGGACGAGGACGCAATGCTGCAATACAAGCTGTGCACGTTCACGGTGACGCAGCGCGAGTTCATGAACCAGCACTGGTACCACTGCCACACGTGCAAGATGGTGGACGGCGTGGGCGTGTGCACCGTGTGCGCGCGCGTCTGCCACCGCGGCCACGACGTGTCGTACGCAAAGTTCGGCAATTTCTTCTGCGACTGCGGCGCTAAGCCCGATTCTAGGTTGGTGTTAGCTTTGAATTGATTAGGACGGTGTTTTTCGATCTGTGAACCGTGTTAAAAATCTCACTTAGGTCATTAGAACAATTTATTAATTCCAATAAACTAAAATGCCTTTAATTTTTCAGAATTACATTAAAATCAGTTGACATAGTCGAAAGGTCTGAGGAACAAATACAAAAAAGTACTCGTTGAAAAGTTGTCCAATTTATATTATCTCATTATAATTACAAATTATATGAATGATAATTTATTGTCATTACTACACAAATGGTAATTGTAGTAATATTAGTTACCTTATCAGGAAGCATCCTTTCAATTAAAAAAATATTAGTAAAGAGTGAGCAAGTCTCACAAAATATAAATTACAGTTGTCAAGCGCTGGTAAAGCGTTCCGTGACCTTGGGTGCGGGTAGAACAGCGGGTACAAGTGAAGAAGCGCCCCCAGCCCCATCCCTACGCCGTCGGCCTTCGAGCCCCACGCCGCCCGCTTTCCTCGCGCCTCCTCGCAGGCCAGTACTGGCGCATAATATACAGGGTCAGTTGAGTTCATAAAGAATAAAATTTGATTATCATTTGGTCAATTTTAAAACAAATAAAATAATGGATTTGCGTTGGTTTCCTTCACAGCGCGGCTTTTTAGCCTTTTTAGCCATGGCCTAGATGTTCATCTTTAAAATATGTTTAGCGGTCATACTGCAGTCTCGTTAACAGATTCACCTTACCCTCTAACATATTGCGTGATCGGTAGGTTGCCGTACGTTCCTGATGAGCTACGACAAGTGGGAGTGGTGCCTGAAGCGCGTGCGCAAGCTGGTGTGCGCGCTGGCGGGGCCGGTGCGCGCGGCGTGCGAGCGCAGCGCGGCGGTGGGCGCGCACGGCCGCGCGCAGCGGGCGCTCGCGCAGCTGCATCTCGGCGAGAAGCGGTTCTCGCACACCGACTCGCTCATGATGCCCACGCTCGGTGAGATGCGCTCGCCATTTGTTTATTTCAATCATGTTTTTATGTTTCACATTGATTTATAATGTTTTTAGGATTACATGATTATAATAAAATATAGAGATAAGTTATCGTTACATTCTTGGACACATCAAAGTCGTGGTAAAAATTATTTTTTATTTTTTAATAAGTAAATTGTGATATGAATTGTTTATATTATAATAGGATCTCAAGAGGGCGCATTCGAAAATGTGCGCATGTCATACACTGGAGAAAATGGACAAACGATCAGGCAATTAATGTCTGCGCATAAACTACGTCGAGTTGCTATGTGCTGCTTAGCATCGCCACAAGGACGTCGACAACATCTTGCTGTGTCCCATGAAAAAGGTACCATTCTTATTTCATCTGTATACAAATAAATATGTATTATCCGCACTATCAAATACGTATTTGTTCTTTGAATGTTGCAATAACATATTGTAATAATTGTATATATCGCAAAAAAATGTGACTCATGATTTTTCGTTTCTAACGGTTTTTACGATTTGAACATTAATGCCAGTTTTTTGGCTATCTCTTTTTACTGTTTATAATATGTATTTTTTATAGGAAAAATAACAGTTCTTCAACTTTCGGCGCTATTGAAACAAGCGGACTCATCAAAACACAAGTTGACCTTAACACGCTTGTCATCCGCTCCGATACCGTTCACGGTTCTGACCCTCAGCGGTAATGCGGCTAACGAAGACCTACTTGCCGTGTGTGGACTCAAGGAGTGCCACGTTCTAACATTCAATAGTGGTGGTAAGCTATCATAATATACAGATTTTATATCTTTTTGTAACTTTTCTCTTAAGGTATTAATTAAAATAAATAAGTTGTGTAAACTAATAAAGATTTTCTAGTATTTCGTGTTCGTAAAATAATTGTTATTTTTTAATCAATAATTATTTAACAATTTTTTTGAATATACCAAAGATGTACAGAAAATCTTAGATATCAATAATCACAGATGATGAACCTTTTATTGTATATATTCAGAATATTGTATAACTCTTGATCTTTCTAATTGTATTTAAATTATAAATAGGCGCTGTATCTGAGCACTTCGTATTATCAACCGGCTTGGAGGCCAATAACTACATCATTAAAGCAATATGGCTACCTGGCTCACAAACACAGATGGCCCTGGTCACGTCAGACTTCATCAAGATATACGATCTTAGCAAGGATTTGAGCAACCCCTTACATCATTTCCTTGTGCCAAGTGGAAAGGTGACATAAATCAAGCTATTTTAACTTGCTTCATATATCATATTAATTACTCTGTTACTAATTTTTTTATTTTCGCTCAGGTTCGTGACGTGACATTCGTGAACCAGGAGGGTGTGATGCATATGCTGTGTATGAGTTCAGCTGGACATATCTACTGGCAACCAATGAGTGAGGAGTCTAGAGCCACACTTGGTACATTCTATGTAACAAATACTTTGGAAGTGTTACACCCTGAGATACAGGTACATAGTTTCTTACTTTGAGGTGTGCAAGGTGTTCCTTCTTTGTATTATTTATGTTAATACGCCATTTTTTTTTCAATTGTACATCAAAGATTCATATGTTCTTAGATTTTGTTCCTAAGACCTGTAATAAATCACTACTATTTATTTTAGGACGTTGCTGGATTAGTTGGAGGCGGCGGAGTGTCGATATACTTCTCGCACACGCTAAAGATGCTGTTCTTCTCATACGCCCAAGGGAAGAGTTTCCTTGCACCACTCAATACAGTAGAAGAGAGTGTGAAAGGTACATGTATAGATTAATCACGTGTCTTATATTCATAGCAATTGCTCATTCAAAAGTAAGATTATTTGTTTAACTTTATGCTCGGTATAGATTTTCGTGACCAAATTTCTGATGTAAATTACAGTTTATCGTTATCAATATCCATATTAAGATTAATTATATATTTGCTTTAGGTACCGCAATGATAACGGTATACGGAGGTGGAGGCGGTCCTAAGGAAGGTGGACGTGGCAAGACGGGCGCCCAATCGCTCGTACAATGGGCCGAAGTCCCCGGACATCCTGGATTGGTCACCGCACTGATGCAGGCCTCCAATAACCCTGTGGTGCTCATGCTCACACCCACAAATATATTTGTACAAGAGATTAAGGTACTATTCTCTTTATGTATTAAGTGCTTGCGTGATTGAATAAAACAATAAATTTTTGATTATTTATTATTTATATTGTATTATAAAAATAAATGAGACTACGATTTTTTTTACGCGACACGAAAGGCGTGTGGAACGGTAAGTTGTTAATTTTTCTTTGTGACTTCGATGTCCGCCTTTTTATATAGTAATAATAAGTGCGTAGACTGCGTGCTCATGAAATCTTATATCAAACATATATTAAAATAATTACGTCATTTGTTACATATTACTTGCGAGATAATCAAAATAATTTCACTGTTAGTTTCGAACACAAATGAAATAACCACGTCCGGCAGGTCGTGCCCGCCAAGGCGAAGATAACGGACATGGTGGCGGTGCGGCACTGGTGCGGCGGCGGCGAGCAGAAGAGCACGCTGATCTTGCTGTGCGAGGACGGCAGCCTGCGCATGTACGCCGCGAGCCCGGTGCGCACGGGCTACTGGCTGTCGCCGGCCGTGCAGCCCGTGTACCCGCCGCGCCGCCGCGCGCGCCTCGCCCGCCCCGCGCCGCACCTCGCCGCGCACGCGCACGCGCACCCGCCGCGCAAGCAGCACCAGGTGAACGGTCGAACTTGAAGTCGGGAAACAATTCACTTAAAGTTGACTACTGACTTTCGTACTCTGCTTTACATTATCTCAATGGTTCTAAATAATTATGGATCAAAAATTTTAATGGCATCTGTGGGTTTGGGTTGTATAGGCATACACACATGTCAGTTTTTTTTTAAATCTTGATTAATACTGAAAGAACGGTTCTTACACTTAAAAAATGTAGTATATAATTTTTATATAATCTTCTTGTGATACAGGCTGCAGCTAAATCGAGCACAAATGGCGGGCCTCAGTTCCCGATCGACTTCTTCGAGCACTGCGTCGCTATGAGTGACATCGAGTTCGGCGGCAACGACCTGCTGCAGGTGTACAATACAGCGCAGATTAAACACCGACTTAATACCACTGGTATGGTACTTTTTTGTTTTTGATTATCTTTATTTACAACTCTTTACTCTTTACAAACTGACATTAAAGCTATTTTTAAGACAATGTATAATCTATACTAATATTATAAAGCTGAGGAGTTTATTTGTTTGAACGCACTAATCCCAGGAACTACTGGTCCGATTTGAAAAATTCTTTCAGTTTTAAATAGGCCATTTATTGAGGAAAGCTATAGGCTACATATGTACCGCGGGTGAAGCCGGGGCGGAGTGTTCGTGAATTATAATTAAAGACAATTGTTATTAGAGAAGAAATAAAATAATATAAATAATCGCTGTTGTTGTTTGCAGGACTTTACGTTGTATCAACAAAGATGAGCGGTTTTGCAATGGATTTAATAAATTCTGATCCAAATATGGTTATTTGTGGTATTCGCGTTTTACTTGGTAGTCAGGACGTCGCCAGGACACCTACCTATGTTGAGGTAAGGCTTTTTATACAATTATTAATTATATATCGATGTTTAGTTGTTTTTTTTTTTTCTATGAATATATCGTTTGTTTTAGATACATGGAAGAGCTATACCCACAATGGTAGTCCGCAACAGATGGTTTGATATTCCTCTCACACGAGAAGAATCTCTCCAATCTGATAAGAAACTTGTTGTAACTTTCGGACCGTCACAAGATCCAGATGGCGTAACCATGGTCGATTCTGTCAAGGTATATTTCAGCAAATATGTCACCTTTAATTCAATTAGTAAAATTTAAAGTGCTCTGAAATATTATTTTATTAAATCTATGGTTAATTTTAGGTATACGGAAAAAATAAAGAACAATTTGGGTGGCCTGAAGAAAACGAAGATCCATCTGCGTGTCCTTCATCCAGCAAAGTAGCTCAGGTATATGAATATAAAGAAACATTAGAACAATGTAACAAATTATCGAAATTACAGTTACATTGATGTTACATGACATATTGTGATCTTTATTAGGAGTCGGAGGGTGTATCGGGCGGGCTCAACAAGCCAAGTTCAGTAGAACGTCTAGCGTGTTCAGCGCTTGAAGCGCTCGAGCTCGGCGCCGGAGCCCCGGCGTGCACTGGGGCAACCGCTGGCGCTGAAGCCGCTGCAGATGCGGCGCGTACGTTGCTCTGTGTGCCCGCTACACCACTGTTGCACGCAAGGGCACAGTGCCTGTTGCGGGCTGTGTACCAGAATTATTATCATCAGTTTAAGGTTGGTTATAATATAGAAAGAAATATTTTAATAACAGATTCTTTGTGATTTACGTTAGTGTGCTGTAATGTAATTTCAAAGGACACTTTCACTTTCATGAATTTCTTAACATGATTTGAAATATAAGTTTGGTATTGCAATATAAAGTAAACGTATAAACACACAATCTTATGATATATGGCTTAAAGCGATTAATTAATTTGTATGCGCATTCTAGGACCAAGCTATTCTACGCTACGTGTGTGCGTCCTTGCGTGAATTACGTGACACGGCGGATGTGCGTTGTATCGACCCTGAGGGGTACTTCCGGCTTCTGTTATTGGCGCGCTCGCTAGCAGTAGCGCGTCCGCAAAACCTGGTTAAATATACCGCGCCTACACCGCGACGACCTGCTAATGGTAAGTCATAAAGCAGTGGTGCGTATCAACTATTAATCAAAATGTATTGTCTATTATAAGAAACTCAAGAAAATATACGCTACAATTAATTGCTACAAAACTGTTTTTAGTCAACAAACACATCTACAGGAATTGCAACTTTGACCACCACTTAAAGAAGTTAAATTCAATATTTTGAGGTCTTCATCTCTAAAATCGTTAACATATTCTTCAACAAAACTATATCACAACACTAAGCATCCGATCGATACACAGGCGACTGGTCTGTATACTGGAAGCCGGAGTATCAAGACGATCCGGAGCGCGAGCCGCACGTGTGCGCGCTGCTGCTCAGCGTGCTGTGGAAGTTGGCGGCGTGCAAGAACCAGGCGCACGGGCCGCCCGGCGTGCTGTCGTACGGCCTCAGGCACGCCGAGCCGACGCTGCACGCGCTCGCCGACACCATACACGCGTTCCAGCTCAACGCCGACCCGGAGTGTGTGAGTAACCCTAGTGAAGCTAGCTGGATTTATTGTACTCGAATATATAAATACTGAATTATGAATTATTTGAAGCACAAAAAATAGGGAATAGTAGAAATATATGTGCTACTTACAATACAACAGTAATGCTTAAAAAAAAATAGAAATTTTTTGTTTGGGCTGAATACACACTTTAAACATGTATTTCCTTTTTAGTATTTTCGATAGCATTAGAATTTGATAAGAGTTTTATCCACCGATTCTATAAGTGCTTGCTTTCCATTTTAGATTGAATTTGGCAATCAAATCTACTTGTCACTACTACTCGCTGAAGACCAGAGCATCAGCTTCGGTGCTAAAGCTGCGTTAATGAGAGTGCTGCGGCCGCGGGTAAAGAGACGGCGCGTGTACATTCCCTCGCCACCTAATACACCAGGTTAATTCATTTTTCATCTTCTATATCTAATAAATATTTTGATATTGTATCCGAGGTGCAGGGTACAACATCACAAATATTTAATACATGTATTAAAATTACCATATAAATTATGTAATTAATATTACCATATACTATAATGAGAAGTAAAGTGTTTTATGACTTGTAGTAGATCATTATTATATAAATATATAGTTTATACGAAAATTACAATAAATTTCAAGTTAAACGATGAATTATAGGAGCAGGAGCAACAACCATTACATCAGCAGCGCAACCGGTGACAGAAACGGCGGTGTCGGAGTCCGACCTGAGCGCGAATCGTGATGAGCAGCAGGAGCCGCAGTATATGGACGTGGATGACTCCCTTGAGCCCATGGTATTGCTAGCGCCTGATGGAGGTGAGTTAGCTCTTGTATTTTATAGATAATGTACACTAGGGATTCAAATTGTGACAATTTAAAATTACACACTTGTATATTACAGTTGTTTTTGTTTTTGGGATTATGAAACGTAAAACGTATGGAAATTTATTCTTTTGCTGTATATACTATGAACAAATGCAAGGCCATTAATGAAAATACGATATTTTTGTCGCATGTACAAATTAAATTCTGTTTCTCTCAGATCGCCTCGGGTATATTGTAGCGTTTAGCGTGTAGCGTGTAAAAAATGATTTTACATATTATTTTTTATTATTGAAATGTATACTGTTAACAATAGGATCTATTTTAATAATTAACAATGCTTTTTGGCGCATTTGTTCAAATGTCTTCGACTAAGACTTAATTTCAACTGGCCTTATTTATTTTTAATAACGTTTTAGGTCTAGAAGCGTTGCTAGATATCCCAGCGGACGCGGACGACGAGACGATGGTGGAGTTGGCGATCGCGCTGTCCCTGCAGGAGCAGCCGCGGCGTGCGCCCGCGCACGGCGCGCTCGCGCACACGCCCACCGCGCCGCCGCCGCCCGCGCCCGGCTTTAGCGACGCCAACGCATCGCCCAATGGGTAAGTTTGTACATAATGGATGTAGATAAATTGACAGTTTATTAAATACTAGGATTCAGCCCGCGGCTTCTCTGGATGTTATGTCCTATCTCAAACAGTAATTGTATGAAATGCCATCTAAATTAGTTTAGTGGTTTAGGTGTTAAGAATAAAAAAAAAAACAGATAGGCAGAGTCACTGTTTCGTTTTGTAATATGAGTAGTGATTTATAAAGTCGATTAAATTAATAAATACATTAAAAGGATTTAGTTTTCGCAATAAAACTTCCTGCTATTCAAATTTAACGTTACCTCATTTTTTATGGCTCTGTAGGTTAGCATTTTCTATGCAATATGAAAATGGTACGAGTCTTGAAACAAGACATTGTACATAATTATTGACTTGGCCCCCAACCAGGTCTGACGACGAAGGCAGCACCGCAGCAACGGACGGCAGCACCCTGCGCACGTCGCCAGCGGAAGCGGCCGGTTCCGCCGGCTCGGAGAGCGGTGGTTCCGGAGCGGATAGTATAGGAGGTGTGTCTGGCCGAAGTAGCGCGTATGGTGAGCAAATCAGCTTTTCATTTGCGAGTTATTTTACGTGCATTGTTAAAGGGGTGGAGTTGAGTGTATATCTAGTGTTTGATCATTAGTGTGAAATCTACTAACTTGTATCATAAAGATGTATGTAGATTGTGAATTTGTGACGTTGTAGGGGCTAATCTTTGGATCTGTTGAAAATATTTTAAAAATTCTGTTAAGCAATAAAAAGCTACATTATGTGTGAGTGTCATAGGTAATATTAATATTTTGTTTTTAACCTGTGTCAATCCGGGTGGAGCCGGGTCTCGCGGCTAGTGTTCAATATAATTGTTATGTATAATTATTATACATTTGTATCTCCATGTTTTTGGAGCTGGGGATATATATTTAAATAGTACTTTGTATTTTTTAACGAAATATTGACGCTTGATTAATTTACCTATATTACATATATGCAAGACAATCCATTGAATATTACTTAAAGCTATAATAGTGCATAACAATAAGCTATAAACGTGCGCTTGTGCTTGTCGCGCTAAATGCTTGTACGGCGTGTGCATAGTGGTTGCATGTTCTAGGCGAGATGCCGCCCGCGCACGTGAGCGCTCTGCCGCACGCCAGCGTCTTGGCCGCGCCTGTCTCTGTTACAGGCCAGTATACAGTGTTGTTTTACGCTTGCTCTGTGAATTCTAGGTTGTGTGCCTGTGTGTTTGCTATTGTGTTTTATAAGTGTAAAATAGTATAAATTTTCCTTAAGTAAAATTTTAAGAATGCAATAAAAAAAAAAAAAAACAGCAAAATGGTCGGTTTGAACGCTTTTATTTTTGATTATTTGTATTAAGCTTAAATATAAGGTAAAATGAGAAAATAAAATGCATGAAAATATAATTTGTCGAAAACTGTTAAACTATCAGAGACTTTATAAGCAAGTGAAATCATCTCTAAAAGTAGCAAATTTAAATTCGGGAGTTGATGATTGTTATATTGCTTTGCCTTGTTATCCAACGATATTCATACACTTTACAGCCGGTCCATCAACATCTTCATCGCAACCAGTAGCGTCGACCTCTCGCGCAGTGGAAGCAGAGAACGAAACCCGGAAGTTGCACGCGTTGCGTCTCTCGCTGCTGTCAGCTGCGTTGGACGCCATGCCCACTTTGCGGAATTTGTCCGGAGTGCGGGCCATACCGTTTGTTCAAGTAAGTTAAAGAACTTTTTCCATTGAATTATGTTTTGAGAAGACATGCGATTCTTCCTTAGATAATTTGTCCACAATGCAACGAATTTTCTATATAATCTATAATAATGCTATTCAATTTGTTTTCAATATGTTTACAATTAAATGGTATTTTATTATTAGGTCTTGCTCATGCTAGCCGGTGATCTAGATTCAAGTGTCGAAGGTGACAGAGCTGTACTGGATCGCCTCCTAGAAGTCCTCGTTGGTGAATTAGATATTCAAGGAGAAGAGACAAGTACAGAAGAACGCGGAGAGCGACGTGACTTCCAGCTCGCTATTATGCGCCTTGAAATGCTTGTATCGGAGTTGGACTCCAATGGCGAAGAACATGCCACGCCCATACATGAGAGGACTAATAGAAGAGAGCTCCAGCTTGTTATCATGAGATTGCTAAGTTAGTATTCTGCATATTGATCACTTGTTTTTAATTGCAAAGCAATAGCTCTATAAATTGCTGTAGCATTTTAACTCTCTTATTAAACAATTGTACCACAATTTTTCTTATAGGATGTAATGTAAAGAAACAGTTGAATATTAATATTTAATTTGCGTTACTGTATCAAAGACACATACAGTATCAAGTATAGTATTTTATTGTTTGTTATAGTCTATGAAAGTTGCAATATTTTTTAATGTAATTCAATTCATGTATACGCCATCGCATAATCTACCCAACAAATGAACACGGATCTATCATTCAGGCGTACTAATGGCACGCTGGAAGACGTGCGGCGCGAGCGAGGGCGGCGCGGCGCGCGAGCAGGTGACGGGCGCGGCGTGCGCGGCGCACGTGTCGCGCCTCGCCGCCGCCGCGCTCGTGCGCGCCGGCGCGCCGCGCCACTGCTACGCGGTGCTGGCCGCTCTGCTGCCCTACTGGAAGGAGAAGACGGCCAGTGAGTATAGATATACTGAGACTGTATACATGTTACCGCCTCTCCTGCGCAATGGCATTCATTAAACCAAAGTAATGGTATGCTATTGAGTTTTTTGTGATGTTAAAAAGTCTTGTGTACTTTATCCTTGGTGCTATTTGTGTAAAGGAAGAGTCATCTTGGGATTTTTATAATATTTAAATATTTTGCAGGCACAGGAACTGCGACTCCAACACAACAGTTGCTGAAACCACAGCCACCACAGCCACTGCCGGATATGCAACCATTCTTCGTCAAGGAATATGTTAAAAGTAAGGCCTCAAATATATTTTATCTGAATTTTATACATTAACATAAATTATACTTATCTTTAATTTGTTTTAAGGTCATGCACTGGACGTGTTTGACAACTACCCTCAATTACTAATGGAAATGGCCCTACGACTCCCTTGTCAAATACACAAGCACTGCGATCCGGCGCACTTTGACACGCGTTGGCGAACTCTACTGTGCGAGTACATGATGAACCAACAAACACCGCTTAGGTAATTTATATTAATACAGTTTGTAATACTATAGAGTAGAGCCAGCATGTCCAAGAATAAAGAGGTTTTAAAAAAACGGAACAGTAAATAGCTTAATAATTACGCCAACTAATATAAATAAGATATACATGCAACGTATGTATGAATTTCTTATATATGCAAGCCGCGCTTTACAAATAAATACAAAATATATAAGCAACGCACACCTTACAGTTATAATTTGTTCTATGATACAGGAAACAAGTCCGCAAACTACTGCTTTTGTTGTGCGGCACGCGCGAGCGCTATCGTCAGTTGCGAGACGTGCACGCGCTCGACACGCATCTAACGGCTGCGCGTGCGCTGCTCGCCACTGATCCAGCTTACGATAAGCTTGTGCGTCTTATGGAACATCTTAAGGTAAATAAACTATAAAATTATTTCCCTAATTAGAAGAAATAAAATAAGGAATTTGCATAATTCAAAGAACTATTTTTGTATAAAAT
>NC_052112.1:2690700-2695890 GCF_012273895.1 Zerene cesonia | reverse complement strand
TGTCCAACACTAGACTTAGGTAATTGGAATATAGGTCATTGATATCCACCCTAAACAACGATGCCTAGTGACGTTATACCGTAAAACTTACCTGATGTCGCATAACCCATGACTGCAGCTGAGTCATGATGCCTTATTATAAATACGGCCGACGTTGATAAGATATAATGTAACAAGATTAAATAGTATAGGCTCAAGTGGAGGGGGATTCACTGGTAGCTGACTATAGCAAGTTGCCACTGCTGACTTGTGCACGAAACGTATATGCGCAGAAAGTTGCGCTTATGCGTTTACTGATTCAGGGAAGATACTGGGTTCACGGAAAGATCCCTGCCTTACCAATATTTAATAGCTTGTCTCGCTACTGACTGTCAGTAAAGTAGAATGCCGCGTGTAGTCATACACTCGTCTCAAAGACTAAGCCATGCATGTTTCATGGAACCGAAAGTTAGTTAAAGTACCATTTTTGGTTGCAAGTGTTAAAATCGTTATTTTGTTGATAAATAAACAGCGTGGGTTGCTCAATATATGAAAAATATGGCACAAAGCACCCCACGCTTTTTTTCACAATAATACTAGTATTTTTCGTTCATTATTGTTTTCAGCTTATATTAAAAATTATTTCACTACAATACTAGTATTTTTCGTATATTATTGTTTTCAGCTTATATAAAAAATTATTATGTAATTTTTATTTTGTAATTTTTAGTTTGACGTGCTTTAAAAGCGTGTTTTTTAGTTTTGTAAAACTATTTTTATTTTTCACTTTTTAATTCAATTTTTATTTAAGTAAGGCAGTAGGTGCACGAGGCGCTCTCTGCCTTACTAACATTTGGATAGTAGATTCTTTCACTCTCATAGTTATCACAAATCCCAGGACACCAAATCAGAGTTACATGGGAATTACGGTTTTACTGCGGAAAGGGTACCTGAGGAAACGGCCAACCTACACATTTACTGCCCGGAATTTTACTAGAAAAAATACCATCCGGTTTATGTAAGAAACATAAAATAGAAAAAATTTAATTTTTTTTTTCCGTCACAGACGAGATTTGAAGCTACGTCCACGGAGCCTGTCGTTGTACGTCAACTAAGACCGCCTTAGCCCGCTCGGTTAACGAACGAACTAACAGTAACAGAATGTTATAACAGTCATAAGCTGTTAGCCCTTACGTAGAGGATACGTAAGGAAATTGTTAAATCCTGGCGCTCCTGATCAGGATAATGGGATAAACTTACTATATTACTCTATTGGCACCAGTTCTTAATAAGTGTACAAAGTTTGAATGAAATCGGTTCGCGGGAAGTGGGAGAAAAACGGGTGTGAGTTACATACATACATACAAACATACAAGTGAAGCTAATAAAAGCGTGTTAAAAAAAACAGATAGGCAGAGTCACTGTTTCGTTTTGTAATATGAGTAGTGATTTATAAAGTCGATTAAATTAATAAATACATTAAAAGGATTTAGTTTTCGCAATAAAATTTCCTGCTATTCAAATTTAACGTTACCTCATTTTTTATGGCTCTGTAGGTTAGCATTTTCTATGAAATATGAAAATGGTACGAGTCTTGAAACAAGACATTGTACATAATTATTGACTTGGCCCCCAACCAGGTCTGACGACGAAGGCAGCACCGCAGCAACGGACGGCAGCACCCTGCGCACGTCGCCAGCGGAAGCGGCCGGTTCCGCCGGCTCGGAGAGCGGCGGTTCCGGAGCAGATAGTATAGGAGGTGTGTCTGGCCGAAGTAGCGCGTATGGTGAGCAAATCAGCTTTTCATTTTCGAGTTATTTTACGTGCATTGTTAAAGGGGTGGAGTTGAGTGTATATCTAGTGTTTGATCATTAGTGTGAAATCTACTAACTTGTATCATAAAGATGTATGTAGATTGTGAATTTGTGACGTTGTAGGGGCTAATCTTTGGATCTGTTGAAAATATTTTAAAAATTCTGTTAAGCAATAAAAAGCTACATTATGTGTGAGTGTCATAGGTAATATTAATATTTTGTTTTTAACCTGTGTCAATCCGGGTGGAGCCGGGTCTCGCGGCTAGTGTTCAATATAATTGTTATGTATAATTATTATACATTTGTATCTCCATGTTTTTGGAGCTGGGGATATATATTTAAATAGTACTTTGTATTTTTTAACGAAATATTGACGCTTGATTAATTTACCTATATTACATATATGCAAGACAATCAATTGAATATTACTTAAAGCTATAATAGTGCATAACAGTAAGCTATAAACGTGCGCTTGTGCTTGTCGCGCTAAATGCTTGTACGGCGTGTGCATAGTGGTTGCATGTTCTAGGCGAGATGCCGCCCGCGCACGTGAGCGCTCTGCCGCACGCCAGCGTCTTGGCCGCGCCTGTCTCTGTTACAGGCCAGTATACAGTGTTGTTTTACGCTTGCTCTGTGAATTCTAGGTTGTGTGCCTGTGTGTTTGCTATTGTGTTTTATAAGTGTAAAATAGTATAAATTTTCCTTAAGTAAAATTTTAAGAATGCAATAAAAAAAAAACAACAAAATGGTCGGTTTGAACGCTTTTATTTTTGTTTATTTGTATTAAGCTTAACTTTAAGGTAAAATGAGAAAATATAATGCATGAAAATATAATTTGTCGAAAACTGTTAAACTATCAGAGAATTTATAAGCAAGTGAAATCATCTCTAAAAGTAGCAAATTTAAATTCGGGAGTTGATGATTGTTATATTGCTTTGCCTTGTTATCCAACGATATTCATACACTTTACAGCCGGTCCATCAACATCTTCATCGCAACCAGTAGCGTCGACCTCTCGCGCAGTGGAAGCAGAGAACGAAACCCGGAAGTTGCACGCGTTGCGTCTCTCGCTGCTGTCAGCTGCGTTGGACGCCATGCCCACTTTGCGGAACTTGTCCGGAGTGCGGGCCATACCGTTTGTTCAAGTGAGTTGAAGAACTTCCCATTGAATTATGTTTTGAAAAGACATGCGATTCTTCCTTAGATTATTTGTTCACACTACAACGTATTTCCTAAATAATCTACAATAACGCTAATCAATTTGTTTTCAATATGTTTACATTAATTGTAATATTTTATTTTAGGTCTTGCTCATGCTAGCCGGTGATCTAGATTCAAGCGTCGAAGGTGACAGAGCTGTACTGGATCGCCTCCTAGAAGTCCTCGTTGGTGAATTAGATATTCAAGGAGAAGAGACAAGTACTGAAGAAGGCGGAGAGCGACGTGACTTCCAGCTCGCTATTATGCGCCTTGAAATGCTTGTATCGGAGTTGGACTCCAATGGCGAGGAACATGCCACGCCCATACATGAGAGGACTAATAGAAGAGAGCTCCAGCTTGTTATCATGAGATTGCTAAGTTAGTATTCTGCATATTGATCACTTCTTTTTAACTGCAAAGCAATAGCTCTATAAATTGCTGTAGCATTTTAACTCTCTTATTAAACAATTGTACAACAATTTTTCTTATAGGATGTAACGTAAAGAAATAGTTTAATATTAATATTTAATTTGCTTAACTGTATCAAAGACACATACAGTATCAAGTATAGTATTTTATTGTTTGTTATAGTCTATGAAAGTTGCAATATTTTTTAATGTAATTTAATTCATGTATACGCCATCGCATAATCTACCCAACATATGATCTGTCACTCAGGCGTACTAATGGCGCGCTGGAAGACGTGCGGCGCGAGCGAGGGCGGCGCGGCGCGCGAGCAGGTGACGGGCGCGGCGTGCGCGGCGCACGTGTCGCGCCTCGCCGCCGCCGCGCTCGTGCGCGCGGGCGCGCCGCGCCACTGCTACGCGGTGCTGGCCGCGCTACTGCCCTACTGGAAGGAGAAGACGGCCAGTGAGTATAGATATACTGAGACTGTATACATGTTACCGCCTCTCCTGCGCAGTGGCATTCATTAAACCAAAGTAATGGTATGCTATTGAGTTTTTTGTGATGTTAAAAAGTCTTGTGTACTTTATCCTTGGTGCTATTTGTGTAAAGGAAGAGTCATCTTGGGATTTTTATAATATTTAAATATTTTGCAGGCACAGGAACTGCGACTCCAACACAACAGTTGCTGAAACCACAGCCACCACAGCCACTGCCGGATATGCAACCATTCTTTGTCAAGGAATATGTTAAAAGTGAGGCCTCAATTATATTTTATCTGAATTTTTTCGTTTTATATCATTTATTTATAAAATTTCCAATTCAGTATACATTAACATAAATTATACTTATCTTTAATTTGCTTTAAGGTCATGCACTGGACGTGTTTGACAACTACCCTCAATTACTAATGGAAATGGCCCTACGACTCCCTTGTCAAATACACAAGCACTGCGATCCGGCGCACTTTGACACGCGTTGGCGAACTCTACTATGCGAGTACATGATGAACCAACAAACACCGCTCAGGTAATTTATATTAATATAATTTGTAATACTATAGAGTAGAGACAACATGTCCAAGAATAAAGAGGTTTTAAAAAATGGAACAGTAAATAGCTTAATAATTACGACAACTAATATAAACAAGATCTAAATGCAACGTATGTATGAATTTCTTATCTATGCAAGCCGCACTTTACAAATAAGTTTTCTTCGGAGGCCCGTTTCCTTTTCCTCACCTGTCCTAGTCCATTCCTTCTTTCCAGTCGTTAATCCTTTCCTTTTCCCTTACCCCATAAAAGCGGGCAGCGCATTCACAGAGGTACTACCTTTGCGAATGTTTATGGGCGGTGGTGATCGCTTACCATCAGGCGAACCACCAGCTCAGCTGCCCGCTATGACATAAAAAAAAAAATAATAAATACAAAATATATAAGCAGCGCACACCTTACAGTTATAATTTGTTCTATGATACAGGAAACAAGTCCGCAAACTACTGCTTTTGTTGTGCGGCACGCGCGAGCGCTATCGTCAGTTGCGAGACGTGCACGCGCTCGACACGCATCTAACGGCTGCGCGTGCGCTACTCGCCACTGATCCAGCTTACGATAAGCTTGTGCGTCTTATGGAACATCTTAAGGTAAATATACTATGAAATTATTTCTCTAATTTAAATAAATAAAACAAGGACTTTACATAATTCAAATAACTGTTTTTGTATATACTTAGTCTGGCCATAAATACTGTTACACTTAATTATAAAAAAATATTACATTTGAATTTCGAATCT
>NC_052112.1:2666381-2689700 GCF_012273895.1 Zerene cesonia | reverse complement strand
TACTTAAGACGTATGACTAATGTTCGTCAGGCGTGTGCGGAGATAGTGGGCGCGCGCACTGGCAACTGGCAGCACACGTGTTGCACGGAGCGGCGCGAGACGCTCGGCTGGCTGGTGAGCGTGGCTCGGCGCGTGCACCCGCACGTGGCGCCCACCGTGCTGCAGCTGCTGCAGGCCGCGCTCTGCGCGCCGCCGCCTGCGCATGCGCACAAACAGGAAAATAAGGTTTGCGCTTTTTGGTCAACAGTTAAATCAGCTGCATTTTATAGTAAGGGACGGGCAGAAAATATCCTAAAACCTATTTATTTAGCAGAAGAATAAATAGTACCCTTATAAATAAAATATTTCTATTTCTGAATAATGTCAGTTCATTTTAAATGGTTGACATTAAAAATATTTTTTAACATTATAGACCTCGGCTGATTGGCCTGAACGTGAACGCAGCGCTGACAGCGACGCGTTCGTTTCTGATGGATCTAAATTCCAAGAGCAACGGGTCCCCCAACTTGTTCAGCAAATATTGAAACAGGTAATTATTAATATTACACACATATCTAATTTGACATATAAACTGATCATATTATTGAAAATAATCTCATATTATAGGTCTCTCAAGATGAGCTCAAGTTATTCGTCAAGGCATTCCTGCTCGAAACCAACTCGACTGCTGTTCGCTGGCAAGCACACGCCTTACTATTGGCTATTTACAAGTAATTTGACTTTTTAATCTCGCACACTGTATATTTATATTTCTTTCTTGTCTGTGTTAATGAAGATTTTTACTTATATTTTAGCAATTCTCCACAATCGGACCAAGCATCACTAGTGTCGTTGCTGTGGGGAATTTGGCCCACATTGCCGCAATATGGACGCAAGGCTGCACAATTTGTTGATTTGTTGGGATACTTTACGCTTAAAACTCCTAACATTGACAGTGAGGTATGCTTTCCAAAAGCAATTGAATGTTACAAAATTGAAAATTAAGTTGCTTTTATTAAAAAAAAAAAATTATGCAACAATCTAAACATTATTCACAGAATTACATAAGCAGTGCGGTAGACCTGCTCCGCAATCAGAATCGCCTCCTATCATCGCACGGTAACTCAGCCCTATACGCGGCTTTGGGCGCTTACGTGGAGCTAGACGGACACTACCTAGAGTCTGAGCCTTGTCTTGTATGCAATAACCCGGAAGTGCCCATGGCAACTATCAAGCTGCCCACTATTAAGGTTGGTCATGTTTTGTTGCGCACGCGTTGCTGTAGTTTGTAGTTGCTGTAATTGTTTTGTGTAGAAATTAATGCTTATATGTATTCGTAGTACGCGTAGTGATTTCTTGTTGCAATTGTAGTTTATTTTTTATTATTTCAAAATAGAGAAATTTTCTTTTTTTTTTTTGGGTAAGTTTATTCAAGGATTTTGTTATGGAAGCACTTGTTTTTTTTGTTGTGTAAATAGCAACTAATTATTTTTTGTTTAATTTAATTAATGGCTTTGTTAGATTGTAACTTTGTATCTATATACCTCGAAGGATAAATACTCAAAACTTTCATACTCATGGTTCGTAAGTCCGTCCATAATATTTGTTTCTATTACTAAAATTATGAGAAGTGCGTGCCCCTTCTTTCGACTTTTACAAACACAAAAAAAAATCCTACACGATTAAAAAAAAAACGTTAAACACGACTACTATACTAATATCACCGATATATAAGAACTAATCGCAACAACTGTCCGCAGATCGACTCGAAGTTCACAACGACTACTCAGATCGTGAAGCTGGTGAACAGTCACATGATCAGTCGCATCAGTTTGCGTATCGGAGACATAAAACGCAGTAAGATGGTGCGCACCATCAACTTCTATTATAACAATAGGACTGTGCAAGCCGTGCAGGAGCTTAAGAATAAACCCGGTGAGTGTAGACCTTTTTTGACTTTATCAATTAAAAAATAGCAGATTTTCCGTAAATTTAGCAATTTTAACTATAGAGTTGTATGTATAATTTCTTTTTATTTTCTCAGGTATGTGGCATAAAGCGAAACGCGTACAGTTGCAGTCTGGACAGACCGAAGTTCGCGTGGACTTCCCATTGCCCATCGTAGCCTGCAATCTTATGATGGAATATGCGGAATTTTATGAAAATCAACAAGCAACCGGTAAGAAATTATAAGCACATTATACCTACAAAACTTTTTTTTCTATATGTTTAAATAAAAATAATATTTCTTTTTAAATAAAAATAATATTTTTTTTATTAAAAATAATTATTAATAAAAATAATCAATTATTAATTATGTGTATAGGAGAATCTCTACAATGCCCTCGTTGTTCGCAATCAGTACCAGCCAATCCTGGTGTATGCGCAAATTGCGGTGAAAATGTCTTCCAATGTCACAAGTGCCGGTATGTATCTATCTCGTTAAATAATATTATCTATCTAATCACGGTTATTCATATATTACGAGGAAATAAGCTCACGAACATAACATGTCCAAGTTCCCAAATTTTTCTCTGTCCAACTAACCTTTAACAATGAAGCATGCTGTATTAATTTTTTTTTCATCATAAAAAAAGCTGTGAAAAATCCATCAAATCCATCTCAAACTAAATACAAATTTTTTGCACCATTTATGTAACAGCGCAATAAACTACGACGAGAAGGATCCGTTCCTGTGCCACGCGTGCGGCTTCTGCAAGTACGCGAAGTTCGACTACACACTGATCGCGCGGCCGTGCTGCGCCGTCGACGTTATAGAGAACGACGAGGAGCGCAAGAAGATGGTGCAGACCATTGGCGCGCTGTTGGATAAGGCGGACCGTGTGTATCGCCAGCTTATTGCTAATAAGCCGATACTCGAGGTACATATTATAAGTGTCTTTATGTGAAGTAGCAAGATTTTAATACTTTTTGTTATTTAAAAAAATGATTATTTGTCTCATTGTTATTTTTATAGACAGTTTGCTATGTTTCAATATAACAGAATTTTTCAATGTATTCAGCTGAATTCAGTTATTGTTTGTTTAGTTATTGGTGAAAATAATAGTTCAAAATAAGTCTCCTCTCTCAGTACATTATCCACGTATATGCCGTATCTTCTCACAACTTAACACTATACTCCTACCGGTCGCGTACTACGAAGAATTCCCTACAAAGTATATGACCTATCCCATAAACGCTTCGGCAACAGTCGCTCGTGCACAAGATCAGCGAGCACCGCGTGGACGGGCGGCCGGACGAGAACAGCAACACGACGAGCGCGGCGTTCGGCGGCGCGCAGATCAACCGCGTGATACAGACGCTCGCGCACAAGTACTGCGTCGAGAGCAAGGGCCACTTCGAGGATCTGTCCAAGATCATACAGAAGGTGCTCGCGTGCAGGTAATTGGCGACGATTGGACGACTAATCGCAGACGTGACTCGTTCGAAATGCCTGTTGTTCGGAACCGTAGACATGTTATGTGAATTCATGTATTTTATGTCATATCTAAATGATGTGGAGACAAACTACATAAGTGATGAATTTTATCCATTTTTAATACTGAAAAAATTCTGTTTAATTTGCTGCTTTCTTAATAAGATTTTAATCAATTATTTCAAAAAAAGGAGGCAATGAGCAATATGACTATTTTTTTGTTTGTTGTTGCCTCATAACTTTTTACGGGGTCATCATGGGAGACCGATTTTTATGGTTTTAAATTTAAGCTTGTTCCGATAATTTGAAATTAGCTTAGTTTTTTCGTAATAATCAATATTTTTATACTAAATATGACAATTTAAAGCAATTATAACATATATCTGTCTTAATTTTTTTTTTCTAGGAAAGAATTAGTTGCATATGACAAAGCTCAAAGTGAACAGCAAAGTGGAGAAACGCTACCGGTGTATACTATGATCATGCAGAACTATGATGGCGATCTTACTAAAGGTGTGATTCTTTATTATTAATCTATATAATATATTATATAATTAGTCTATGTATTATAATCTATACTATTCTTTATTATTAATTAACAATAAACTATTAATCTTACTACTACTACTTATAATTAAATTATCAAACAGCGCCCTTTACGAATAATACATTTCTTATATATCTCTCATGTCAATGCTCCTTTCTATTTAAGTTAAGAACCATCGTAATCAACCTAATTGTTAATACATACATATATAAATTAAATTGAAATTGAGATTAAAATTGCTTTTGTTTTGAAGCTGTTTGTTACGTCATTGTAAAGCGTATTGCACACACTCGCCAGAAAGCGGCGGATCGTGCTACGGCTGCTCGCTAGCAACGGCGGAGCACTGCCTCACGCTGCTGCGCGCACTCGCCTCGCAGCGCGCGCACCGCGCCACGCTGTGCGACGCGGGGCTCGTGCACGAGCTGGTGCACCACAACCTGCACAGGGGCACGCCGCAGGTGCGCACTCGACCTTAGATTGTGTAATTATGATTCTAGTGAAAAGTGTATGGTGCACATAATCAGTATGTGTGGTTTAAATAGTAGAGTTAGTGGAAAGTTATATAGTCTTTATATAGACAAGATATATGAACATTGAGTAACTATTAAGTAAGTATGAAATATAAATATTTGTATAATGTCTTAAAGAAAGAGCTATTTTTTACGATTCGCCATTACATATATAACGCTCACTAGAATGTGACAGTTTTAAACAAAAGTTATTTAAAAATGAAATAATAGTTATTTTCCTTACTACAATTACATTGTTCCATAAAGTCATAATAATATACACACAACTGATAAATGGGTATTGTAAGTAAATCAATCACAAGAAAATGAAATGGGTATTGTATCAAGAAATATTAATGTGTAAGAAAATGCATTTTTTTCCATCACGAACACAGAGCCAAGAGGAAGTGCGTGCTCTAATATGCCTGGTGACGCGCGACAACCTGCCGGCCACGGAGCAGCTGTGCAAGCTGCTGACTCAACGCATTACGCTCTCGCTGATGGGCCATGCCGCCTCGCAGGACCATAATAATTCTGTGAGTTATCTGGTGTGAGGTTATAGACTATACATAGATTTGTCTGGAGTGTAGTTCTGTTCCAAAAATCCCATAGTATCTAGATCAATATTATTCATATACAATGATCTGGTTTTGACGTGGTTCGATTATTAGCTTTTTTGGATGAAAACTATTTTTTGCATATTAATGAATTGAGAAAATATAAAAAAAAACGAAATTGAAATATAAGTATATATGAAATATACTTGTGTATTGCATGAAAATAGTGTACAAGAGATGTAGAGTGGCATACAATCAAATTAATTCAGTTTAATACGAAGAAATCAAACAAGTATTAATTCGATATAATATTTTCATGTCCAGGTACGGCCTCTAGTTCTGCTTTTGGGGTCGTTAGTCAAAGTGCAAGATTCCGTCGAGTGTTGGGAAGCGAGACTGCGGTGTATCGTGAAGCTATGGGTCTGGTATGTTATTGATCAAAATATAATGTCTTTTTTCAATCAATAATATCATATTGGCTGTAACCCGCGGCATCACTGTCGTGTTATCCGGTAAAGAATAGTCTATGTGCTAATTCAGACTATAATCTATATGTGTATCAAATTTCATGCAAATATGATAAGCTGTTTTTGCGTGAAAGAGTAACAAACACCCATCCATCCATACTTACAAACTTTCGCGTTTATAATATTAGTAGGTTTGGCTTTACATTTACGTTATTATTATAATTGATTCATCAGGTGCTGTCCTCAAGTGACGGAAGTAGCAGGCATTCCACCAGCCGCCAATGCTATTCTAAAGGATGAAGCCCTAGCTGACATACCCGGTATTAACACCTCTTCACCAAACTGTAAGTTGAGGTCTTATTACAGAGGACATTAAGTATGAAGTATTTTATAAATTAGACTTTTTGAAATGATATGTAAAAGTTAATTTTATATTGAATCATAGTTATAAATTGATTTAAAGACAAATCTAAAATAGTTGAAATAATCTATGTATATATTTATTATGTGTCTGCCGTTCCATATTTCAACCGGAAACGTAAAATGTGTGTTCATTGACATCAGCGCACCAGTTCGCGCTGCAGCAGGTGGCGCTGCCGCTGCTGCGCTACATGCAGGAGCTGATGGCGCCCGCGCCGGCCGCGCCGCCCGCCGTCGCCTCCACCGCCTCCACCACCTCAACCGCCTCTACCGACGAACAGCCTAAGGAAGCTGAGGTATTGTGATTACTTTTTATAATGCGTTAAATGTACAGGTTACATTGTAATCCATTAAGAAAAAAAATATATACAGATTAATTTATTGCACAAAATAATTTTCAACCGATGTCTCAAAAACGAGATTCTCAATTCAACTGTTTCTTTTTTTTTTTAGTTGGTTTTTTAACACATGTTGTTATACATAGCCCTTTTTAAGTATTCATAGGGAATTGTTGTCATTTTATTCTTTCTACTATAAGTGTAATGTTATTGTGTTAATTGCACTCGTATTTGCGGTTTTATTTTGTCACTGTAATATATCTCCTAGTATTTCAATGAAATCACTACATAGTATAAAGCAAAGTTGCTTCCAACATTGCATACATACTCTATGTATGTGTGTATCTTCAAATGTAGGCAGCGGATTTTGATAGAGGTTTTTTAAAACATAGAGTGATTCAAGAAAAAAGTTTATATGTATAATAACATCTAATAACATCTGTTTAACTACTCCGAACGTAACGTGTGCGAAGTTGCGGGTAAAAGCTAGTCATCTCATATGTGTACTATTAATCGACATTACATGGGGTATCATTTTTTTAATTAATTTACATCGTCGTCTACGCAGGAGTCCAGCGAGCAACCGCCGGTGGTGCTGGCCGAGCAGAGCGGGCACCTGGTGGTGGAGCTGGCCGCGTGGCTGGCGGGCCGCGTGCCGCGCAGCGAGTGGCGGTGCCTCGCCGCGCGGCCGCCGCGCCCGCCCGCCGCCAGCGCGCTGCCGCCGCGCGACCTGCACCTCGCGCACAAGTACGTCGGCAAGTGGCGGGAGCGGGTGAGTGCGACGCTGTCGTGTTGCGAATGTATGATGTAGTAGATAGATGTCATCTATAGGCTGTTGATACTTGTGTATATTGAACATTTTTATGTAAATAATACGTACATTTTTATTTCTTTCCAATGAGTCCTAAATAAAAAAAAAAAAATAACTCAATATGAATGACATAGTCATTTAACAGTATAATTACGAAAAGCATTTTTAAAATCCAGTGCTTTCGAATTTTTTTGCCAATTTGCCAATCAAAATTTGCCAATCGTCAATGCGCATTATCTCACTGCATGAGGGGGGATAGCCACGGCCCGTCATATCTAAATTAACATAAATAGATATAACACTATTAATATAAATAGATAAAATAAACATACTCTGTAGATTTTCATAACCAGCCTCATATTTCAATCATCATTATTAGTCAATACACCGACTTAGATATAAAGAAATAAAATAAATATCCTCTAAGCTTAAAATCTAAGCGATTCTATGTAATCGGCTAACTTTAGGCGCTTCAGCTGGGTGATCTGCTTTACAAGCTACTGCCCACTTTTGTAATTAGTTGTAAATGTTGAGGAAATAAATAACATATTTCTACTGTTAGACCTGGAGGCCCATATTCTTTTCTTAACCCTACCCAGTCCTTCCGTTTGTTCCTCTCGTTAACCTTTCATAATCCCTCTCCAATAAGAAGAAGCGTAATGTCTGCAATCGACCTTTCGCCACTCACAATGTTCATGGGCGGTGGTGATATTTACCATCAGCTCCATTGCCGACGGTGACATAAAAAAAAATAATAAAATATTATAATTAAACAATTGGCACATAACTCAGGTGCTGCTATCGCACGGCATGCGGCGCGTGTCGCTGGACGAGGGCGGGTGGCTGCGGCCCGTCATGTTCGACCCGAGCTCGCGGATCGCGCGCGACACCGCCTGCCAGATGGTCAAGTCGCTGTGCGACTCGTACGAGAGGACCAAAGCGGTGCGTATTTTTCTTCTTTGTGTCTGACGTGTACTAGCACGCGACTTTGTTCGCGCCAAACACATTTATCTATGAGCTATGATTTTTTTTCTTTTCCACATTTTTCTACACTAACATTATAAAAAGGCAGAGTTTGTATTGTTGTTGGTTTGTTTGTTTGTAATGGATAAACTCAAACTGGACCGATTTTTAAAAACTTCTTCACTATTAGAAAACTGCAACTTCGCTAAGTGTCAGGTACCACGGGCGAACTGCTAGCTTAAGAATATTTTTACTCACACAGAGATATCATGATGATGATCAGAGATGTTATTAATAAATAAATATATTCATTGAATATTAAAAAGTAACTGACTAGAATTATAATGTAATTATATCGTTTATATAATATTATTTCATTGAAATCGAAACATTTCAAATAATCTATCCAATAGTTGAAGTTATTCAAATAATGATAAGTATTGAGAATATATTATTATAGATTTAATTAAACTAATTGTTTTTATTAGTTTTCTACGATCTCGGGCAAAGTTAATTAATAATAGGCTTAATTATATCACGATTTTTATCATTGCTATTTACTTAGATTTATAAAATAAAATAGCATCTAGAAAACATATTTTGTATGAATCGATCTTAGCATATCCGACCTTAACATATTCAACTATACAGACAACATAATATTAAGCTTTACATTTTACATTAGTACACAAGTATAAAAAAAAACCTGCTTCTTGCATTCGTTCAGTATAGCATTCTTATAAACGTTCATTCATTCACAAGTCACAAAAGTCAAAGACAATTTACTCTATGTCTAAATGTCATGAGTCATTTAAATCAAGACAGTGGAATTCATACTTCTTTGATTTGTTTTTTTTTTTCGGAATATTACTAAATATCCAAAAGTTTTAGAAATAAACTCATTTCAGTGCTTCATTTCAATGGTGTAATTATTTTCAGTATCGGAATAAAGTTTTGTGCCTAAATATTTAGTGATAAATTAAAATTGCGAAGTGACGCCTGAGCGTGTTATTTATTTACAAACAACAGGCGACTTAACAAAGGGCGTTTTATCAAACAGGTGGTTTATGTCATCTGTATATTATTTAAAACATTTCAAATGATCGTGTTGTTCGGATATTTAATTTATTTTTATGAATGGATACATTTTTCGTTTCTTTCTGTTATAGGTACTTATTTTATTGACAAGCTTCTTACCTGAAGTCGGGGCTGTAGGCGAGGCGAGTGAACAGTTCCTACAATTATATCAAAGTACGTATTTTTATACATACATTTTTATGTGTATATTTGTGAAGTCTTTTACGAATGATTCGGATATTAATATTGTAATATTGATATAGGTCTAGCATCGGAAGCGCCATGGAAACAGTTCTTGGCTATGCGTGGTGTTTTACAGCAAATTGCTGATTTGATGACCAAGGAAATTGATCAACTGCATCGTTTGGAAGAAACAACACTAACTTCGGATCTCGCTCAAGGTATGATATACGAAAAATAATAAAGTAATGGACGTATAATGTGAAATTAAAAATGATGTTACTTTTTTTTGTCGATATTATTAATATATAAATTGCGTAGTTTCAATTACTACTGCTTTGTAAACAGAGCCCCATTTGTTTCGCTTAATTTGATTTTTTATTCATTATTTTGATTTGATTTTTACATCACTACATAGTATAAAACAAAGTCACTTTCTCTGTCTCTATGTCCATATGTATGCTTAAATCTTTTAAACTGTGCATCGGATTTTGTTGGTTTTTTTTTTCTAATAGATAGAGCGATTGAAGAGTAAAGTTTATAATGTATAATAACGTCTATTAAATTACTCCGAATTTAACGCTTGTGACGCCGCGGGCAAAAGCTAATTTACAATAAATATCAAACATAATTCATAATATTAATCAAAGTATGCAGCAATATAAGTTTATTTTCAATACTACGGTTATTAGACAGTCCCAAAAATGATATATCTACAATAACGCGTAGACGAATGTGTTTATAATAAAATTTTCTCGCGCCAATTGTTGCCGCTAAAATAATAAAAGTTGCCGTTGCGCAATTCTTTTTTCAAAAAATTTCCTCATTTTCCTAAGAAATACAATGGAAGATGAGATATTGTGTATTATTCTCGAAAGATGTATTCAAATGATGGTGATTATACATTTTGATTTGATTAAAAATAAAACAGTATGCTAGTAGTTAATTTCGCTGATGCAATAACTATACGCTAGTATATTTCATAATAAAAAAAAAGTATGAAATTAAATTCATAGAAAATTGGCAATGAGTAATAATACAATGGGCGTCTTAACTCTTAATCACTGTGCCGTCTACCTGTCAAGCGCTCTCTTTTTATCATAGAAACTTGAAAAAAATCCCATTTCAAAATCGAGAGTTAGTTGTTTGAAGAAGACTACTTTATACCTGTGTGTATTTTTTATTTTTTATATAGTGCCATAATATGTGCTATTAATGCCCAACACATGTTTTGTTCGTTTACGTAAATGGCTACATGCGCTATTTCCCACAACAGGGTACGCGCTCAAGCGGCTGACCGAGCTGCTGGCTATGTTCCTCGAGGAGGGGGGCGCGCGGCGTGCTTACAAGGGGCGGCTGGTGGGCGCCGTCCTGGGCGGGTACCTGTCGCTGCGGAGGCTCGTCGTGCAGCGCACGCGCCTCACCGATGACACGCAGGAGAAGCTGCTCGAGCTGCTCGAGGAGATGACCACCGGTGAGCCAACACAAGCGTACACGTACGCATATTATGCGTATACGCGCGCAAGTACATTCGCACACAAGTACGGAGCGTTGTGAGATGTTTGAAAAATGGCAAATTATATTTGACTAGCTGCGCCCCGCGGTTTTACCCGCGTAAGTCTGTATCCAGTAGGAATATCGAGATAAAAAGTTGTCTATGTGTTATTCCAGTTGTCCAGCTATCTACATACCAAATTTCATTGCAATCGGTTCAGTAGATTTTGCGTGCATGAAAGAGTAACAAACATACACATTCACACACATCCATCCTCACAAACTTTCGCATTTATAATATTAGTAGGATTGGTGATATACCCATGCGATCGTGTTTCATTTTTTATTACTGTAGGGTTATTATTCTTTAAAAAAAACTAACATTTGAACCTGTATGTTTATAATGTCTAATGCGTTGCTTTGATAAAAAAAAAATGTATACTCAAGCTTTAGATCCACTTGCATTGTTTTATCAAGCATTCAATTAATTAGAGATTACAAACATAAAGATACATTTAATAGACAATAATTTGATATTTCGAACACCGAAGTCATCACCGTATTTTTACTCATACAGGTACTGAAACAGAAACCGCTGATTTCATGGCGGTCTGCATCGAAACAGTCCAAAAGTATCCTCTCCACGACTATCGAACGCCGGTGTTCATATTTGAACGACTGTGTTCTATCATATATCCAGAGGAAAATGATGTTGGGGAGTTCTTCCTCACCCTGGAAAAGGATCCGCAACAAGAGGACTTCTTACAGGTAAATTTGTCCTTATCTTTAGCACAATATTTATATTTATGGCGGTTTAATAGTTCTTAATGAGAGGTAGGAGAGAATAAGTTATTTTTAATGTTGTCTTAATTAAAATTACATTATAAAAAATTGTGTTGATGTAAAATAGTTTGTTAACTTCTGGACATGTTCTGTTTATATTCAGCATAAATTTACAAAAACGAAAATTAACGACAAATGTTTGTGAAACTAGACTTAAACGAGCCAAAACATTAACTTTTTAACATGATAACTCCTATATTAGCTTTACCTGTATGTTTGTATGTAACCGACTCGTTTATTCTCGATTTTGAATGATTTTAAAGAGACATGTAAAATTAGTGGCATGACAATGATTTAATGAGTTCATATTATTGTTATCCGGATTAGGATGGCCAGGATTAAATAATTTCCTTATGATGTATACAATGTATGACAGCAACTGAGCCAATTTAGTTGATTCTATCATAAAAGTGTTATAGTAAACATTATATTTTCTCTGTGGTAAAAATTAAAAGCAACGTAATAAACCCAGGGTCGCATGCTCGGCAACCCGTACTCGTCTCTCGAGCCGGGCATGGGCCCGCTGATGCGCGACGTGAAGAACAAGATATGCACCGACTGCGAGCTCGTCGCGCTGCTCGAGGACGACAACGGCATGGAGCTGCTCGTCTGCAACAAGATCATGTCGCTCGATCTGCCCGTCAAGGACGTTTATAAGAAGGTTGGTGGTTGTGTCTGTTCTGTCTATCGTTTTGGTTGACTGTCATGGCGACCGAGGGATATAATAGTTCTTTGTCTTACGTGTTTATTAGCTTATCTTTGTTATTGGCCATCTTGTGCCCTAGATGTCCTTGCATTGTTCGTGATAATTGCGTTTAATCTGATGAACTATATTAAGTATATTAATATCCAATTAAATTGTAAAGCTATTAGTATAAAATATATTTTAATTATAAAAAAAAAAATTATAAAAAACAACACACCTCCATCAGCATGGCACTACATTTATTAAAATATGCTACTACATAACTAAGATCACGTGACTAAGATTTGTGTAAACGGTAGGTTTGGTGCACATCTGGCGAGAGCGTGGACGCGATGCGAGTGGTGTACCGCATGCGAGGTCTGCTCGGAGACGCCACGGAGGAGTTCGTGGAGACCCTCAGCCAGACCAACGCTGAGGCGGTGGATGATGAACAGACGTATCGCATGGCCAACGTGCTTGCTGATTGCGGTCAGTTCCTCTCGACAATCCTTTCTTAATCCCTTCCCAATATAAAGTCGGCAATCCATTTGTAGAGGCGTAAGGTCTGTAATCGACTTTACGCCTCTACAAATGTTCATGGGCGGTGGTAGCGCTTACCATCAGGCGTCCCACCAGCTCCATTGCCGACTGTGCAATAAAAAAAACAAAAAAAAGTTCTCAATTTCATTCCATTTCCACTCTTTATTACAAATTTTAAATTCCTTTTTTTAATTATTTGGTAATTGAGGAAAAAATGCAGTTTATAGAATTGTAAGTACCTACAATTAATAACCACAGGTGGACTAGAAGTAATGCTCCAACGGCTAGCCGCTATTCAGCGTGTGGGCGGTGCACGTGCGCTCGTATCGACGCTCTTACGCTTACTGAGCCTTTGCGTGCGCGTGCGCCGCTGCGTGCGTGTGTTGACGCGTACCAACACACGCGCATTACCCGTTTTGCTACACGCACTCACACTAGCCGCGGCTGAAGAGAAGGACATGCCGCGTGCGGATCTCGTATATCAGCTTTTAGAAGTAAGTACTCCTAAAAATATAAAAAATGCACAATTCAAAAAAACCTTAACACTTAATAAAAATAAATTTGGCATTATCATATTAATATATATGTGTGTATTTAATATTCAGATTGTGAGAAAATTATCGTAAAACCGTTTCACAGATTATGGAAAGGATACTGACAGTTGCAGCAAGTGAGAGCTTGGAATCGTTCTTGCAATTCTCGCTCACATTCGGCGGACCTGAACATGTGCAAGCACTGCTGAACTGTACCGAACTAACAGGTAAATTATAAGCCTAAGGATAATACCAAGAAAACTCACATAGTTTCACTGTATTGGCAGACAATGTTCTAATATCAGAATTGTATGGAGAAGAAACACTATATTTTATACTACTTATTGGATGACACTCAACAGAAGTGTGTTTCGTATGGTAATGTTGTTTCACTTGTACAGTATGTTTGCTTATCCCATTTCAGTAATTCAAAATAACTGTATAAATGAATTACGTGAAGTTTCCTATAAATATGATCAGCTTAATTAATTCGTTCCTAATTTTCCTGAAACAAAAGAGATTTCTTTGCATCTGCAAACTTTATTTTACAACCATACCCCCTACCGTTGTCATCCAAGTGCCACAGTATGCTTGTAACACTAAACTCAATTTTCTCATATGCACATAATATAAATCAAGCAATATTCAATATGTACGTTTGAAATTTCGTATATTCTAAAATAAAGTATGGTTCCTCAATGTCTGTTATTATTTTTTATTCCTTAGCGATCCGCAACAACTCAGTGGCGCTCGGGCATCTAATGCGCGTCCTAGCTGCCCTCGTCTACGGCAACGACCTCAAGATGGCAATGCTGGTGGACCACTTCAAGCCGGTGCTGGACTTCGACAAGCTGGACTCGGAGCAGTGGAGCGAGGAGGAGTTCCGCATGGAGCTGTTCTGCGTGCTCTGCGCCAATGTTGAGAGGAACTCCGTGGGTGGGACGCTCAAGGACTATCTGATCTCGCTGGGCGTGGTGCGAGACGCTTTGGAGTATATCGTGGTGAGTGGATTTTGTCATAGGATTTATTTTAGGTGTGGTTTTATGTCTGTCGTAAGAGAATATTAAAGTCTGTCCATTTTATCTTTGTTGTTGCAATATAATATGTTATTTATATTCAAATTCTTTTTTATTTGTTCAACTGTCATCCTTTCTTAATAAAGATGTAAACAGTGACTTAATTTATGAGTTTTCAACACATTCTTTGATGCATTTTCCTTAATGGTTTAACTTCTCAAAAAGTTTATTATTTAATGAAAGGAATATTTTGACACGTTTTAACAGTGTGGTTTTATATGTTTACTTGTTATATATTAATCTGTCTTTTTCTCATAATCTTCGTACCTTACTTCTAAGCAATCGATAAGGCGTCGTTTAATACATTAAAATTTCCCACAGAAACATGCCCCGTGCGTGAAGCCAACTCTGGTGTGCACCGACTCGGACGAGCTGAAAGAATTCATCAGCCGACCCGCACTCAAGTTTATATTGCGATTCCTCACTGGACTCGCAGCTGACCATGAGCCTACTCAGGCAAGATTTTTTACTCTTATACATTGTTTCATATCAAATACATTGAAGAAAATTCAATAAAAATCATTGAATACAATATTATTAATTATTCAAGCATAATTTTTTGCCGCAGTAAATGGTTTTCAATCACACACCATAACGTTTTAAATTTAAATAACATGTTAATTACATTAATATTTTTCTGTACTGTAAATTTTCATTTGTTGCGTGATACTAATTTAGCTTATGTTCTTTATACAGATGTTGGTGTGCGAGAAGGTGATCCCAATAGTGCACAGGCTGGAGCAGGTGTCGTCGGGCGAGCACGTGGGCTCGCTCGCCGAGAACCTGCTGGAAGCGCTGCGCTCGCAACCGCAGTGCGCGGCCAAGGTGCAGCAAGTCCGCGATTTCACTAGACAGGTAATTTAATTAAAAAAATATAAACAAAAAATGGAATTAGTGACATACATATATATCTTAAAAGTGGATACGAAGCACGATTTCATATAAGTATATTATTATTATATTAGTAGTATATATAATATTAGTAGTATTGATTGAAACTCTCATTTTAGTTTCTAATCTTGAATAACAATTTCAGAGCTGGTTTCGTGTTCCAATAAATTTTTCCAGACTAATGATCTTGTTTTTGGTCAAATTCAAATTCATTAGCACTATAAACGCATATGCGCGTGTCTGTCGTGCAGGAGAAGAAACGGCTCGCGATGGCGGTGCGCGAGCGGCAGCTGGGCGCGCTCGGCATGCGCAGCAACGAGCGCGGCCAGGTGACGGCGCAGTGCTCGCTCACGCAGCAGGTGGCCGACCTCGCCGAGGAGGCGGGCGCCGTCTGCTGCATCTGCCGCGAGGGCTACAAGTACCAACCTACCAAGGTGCAGTGTCCGATCAACGTAATGGCCGGGCTTAAGTCGGCACCGCTGTCATCTTGCGCATAGTACAGTCGGTGTTTCACGTTCTACTCATCGACTCGCGTCTAATTTCAGCTCGGTCATACGCAGTTGTTAAACGATAGGCCATTTGATACATGACAAAACATACAAATGATCGATTTTTATATATTTACTATATACATAAGCAGTGTTATTACTTACGACTAGTATTCACGTAATGTTACTCTTTATTGAAGAACTGAATGTGTCATCAGGTGTTAGGTATCTATACATTCACCAAGCGCTGTCCCGTGGAAGAGTTCGAGCTGCGCGCGCGCAAGACGCTCGGCTACACAACCGTGTCGCACTACAACATCGTGCATGTGGAGTGTCACATGGCCGCTGTGAGGTTGCAGCGGGCCAGGTAACATTATAACTAAATATTTACTATATTAATAGTTTATTACTAATACCATTTGTTCTCATACAATTTTAACCTATACATATTTGCAACATTATTTATTTTTTTACATCGATGCTTCGATTCTTTTTTGTCGTAATTATAATAAATAGCCTATAAACCATATTGATAAAGAGACTATGCACAATTTTTTTTTTGTTGAACCGACACTGAGATTAATTGATTCCTATTAGTTGGCCCACTAACTAATAGGAATGAGTGAGACCCATCTCCTGATTGCTAAAACTATATTTTATTTTGTAATTGACTTTGATCTACATAATAATATGATGAGCATTAATGTTTATTTTAAACGATGTTTATATATAATTTTTATACAGGGATGAATGGGAGAGCGCGGCTTTGCAGAACGCCTCCACACGATGTAACGGGCTGCTGCCGCTGTGGGGCCCCAACGTGCCCGAGTCGGCCTTCGCCAGCTGCCTCGCCAGACACACTACTTACTTGCAGGTGATATATCCTTCTTTCGCTAAGGAAATCTTCGTTTAGTTCTTTCGTTCACATTTTTCTAAAGTTATCAAATTTACATTCTTATAAAAGAATAGTTCCCATCATGCGTGAAAACATGAAAAAACATGAAATGGCGAATAAATAATGTACAAACCTCACATCGCCGATCTGCAATGTCAGAAGACAGTGGTGGATGTCGTATGTCGTTAAGCATCAAGTTCTTGCACCTCCCAATTTCCTCACGATATTTCCCTTCTTTCATTAGAGCACTGATGATGCCAATGTGATAAAATCGTCTCGCCGCGAAATGCTTTATTTCAATGCTAGTAAGTGTAGCCTATCTATACGAGACACGTATGCGCGTGCGCAGGAGTGCACCGGGCACCGCGACATCGGGCACCAGTGCACGCTGCACGACCTGAAGCTGCTGCTGTGGCGGTTCGCGCGCGGGCGCACGTTCCACGACGACACGGGCGGCGGCGGCCCGCTCTCCAACATGCAGCTGGTGCCCGCGCTCGTGCACATGGCGCTCTACGTCATCAACACGTGAGTGACACGCGTCGTTTCTTATTATGTGAATCGTTAAAAGTAACTACTTTTTTTATGTGTGATAGGGAAGCGCTTGATTACCATCTAGCATGCTCGGCTCCCACATAAAGAAATTTTTTTTTCATAATAGACGTACATTAAGCATTATCGTTTCATAGTTAACGTGCAATAAGACACACGAATTATAAATCATTGCGTTTAACAACGGTTTTGTTCACCAGCACGCGCGTGGCGGGCCGCGAGCTAGCGTCCCTGGAGGCGTTCCTGGGCTGGGCGCCGCCCAAGCAGCTGGAGTCCGCCCACGAGGCGGAGGGCGCGCTGTACTTCATCACGCTCATGCTTATGATGTTCCCGCACGCCAAGTGAGTTTTCAATGTGTAATTATATAAAAAAATATACTTTATATAAAATTTTGCAACATTATTAATTATAATATTTATTGAATCGTTTGCGATCATCATAATGTTTAAATTAAGCACTTAGTCACAAATTAACACGTCACTTTCATTTACATAATTATGTTTTAATTAATTATTTACCTAATTAACTTATATAGAATATCATGTATATATAATGAGAAGATATGCAAGATGCTCGACCTTTCCACTTTTTCCTACACAATAATAAATTGTTTATTTCCATCCCAGGTGGAAGTCGAACCGCGTCGAAATGCTAAAGCGCCTAATAGTGACGAGTCACGTGCGCGCGGTGGCCGCCGGCGGGCCGCAGCTGCGGGCGCTCTCGTCTGAGCAAAGGGCTCTCAGGCAATGGACTGACTACAAGCCGTACGCTTTGCTGGTGGCGCTCGTTGATCAGCTGTATACTGTTATGTTTAAGGTTTGTTACGATTCTTTGTTATAAATCATGATTGGATTACACGTAATTTTCTAATGTATCGAGGTGGGTGGTATAATAAAGTACATAATAAAATACGTGCAAAAATTGTCATGAATTTACAAGTATTTTCAAAACAAAATACTTATTACATAGAGAAGTTCGAGTTCATCTTTAACGATCATGACTTTTTATTAAAAATCTTCATTGCCAGTCAACTATGTGTTTTTAAAAGTATATTATATTAAAATATTGATTCTAACTTAATGACTAAAATAACGACAATAATTTATCCTATTCTGTTAGTAGTAGTAGTGGTGTTTTTTTTTTTTTTTTTTTTTTTATGTCACAGTCGGCAATGGAGCTGTTGGGACGCCTGATGGTAAGCGCTACCACCGCCTATGAACATTTGTAGAGGCGTAAAGTCGATTACAGACCTTACGCCTCTATAAATGGATTGCCGACTTTAAATTGAGAAGGGATTAAGAAAGGATTGGCGAGAGGAATAAAGGAAAGGACTGGGAAGGGGAAGGAAAAGGATATGGGTCTCCGTAGTAGTCCTCTAGTAGTATGATTATTAACAAAACAAATGTTCACACAGGCCGTACCCGCAAATAACGTGGAGCAATGGCCGGTGAAGTTAGCGGAATACATCCGCGTGAGCGACGAAGCGAACGCGAAGGCGGCGGAGCGCATAGTCACCACGCTGACCGACGAGTTACTGCCCTGCGCGTCTTTCGGCGAGTTCTGTGACGCCGCCTGTCTACTGGCCGACATCCCAGACCCCGATGCCTTCCTGCAGCAAGTGATCAACGAACTGCCTTGAGGAAGGGCCTTCGCGCCTTACTGCATCACGTACAACGGCTGTATGGCCTGTTGAAATTGTGTAGTGAGGTCAAGGACGTTTCCTATTCTTCGTGTACCCTCAAATGCAATAAACGTTTTGGATTTTTGTTTTTTTTTGCCTAATAAATAGTTTCCGCTTTATACCTGTTTTATTTTATTTCAATCTCGTTTTTTAAGAGGCGTATTATTGGAATCTTATATATGAGTTGGTTACGTTACGTTAGCCAAATGTGTGAAAATTAAAATAAATTTAGTTTTCTTAATTCTTAATTTATTTATTTATTTTGTTTCTTTTTGCAAAAATTTCTTGAATTTTTCTTTCCCTTGACATGGACAACTAATTAGCGAAATCCGTCGAGTCATTGATGCGTGTTGCCACGACCAAGGACACTAGAGATTATTTTTTATATATAGAGATTTAGTGTACCTAAATTTTACCCACGGTTTCACCAGGTTAAACGAGGTTTTCTTTTAAATAACTATTATAACTAATGTTTCTATTTCCATAAATAGGACATTAAGAAAGGTAAGTAAAACAAGGAAATTATAAAATAGGTTATCTGCCAATGTAAGTCTTCTCTAAATTAGTCTAGCCTTTCTGGCGAAAACGAAATCATATATTTTGATTTAGTAAATAAAGATATACATTTTTGGTGAATACTGTGTTCGTTTATTCCGAACCGTTTAGTCATAAAGCATTAAATACATGATACACTAACCATTACTATAAAAACCCAAGATGCACATTCTTCTACAAAAGTATCGCTCTAAAGTGTAGCTTAATAATAACCGATTATTATAATTTTGCAGTTGTAGAAATGTGCAATGGTAGAAATGTGCAATTTTGTTACGGACGTTTTTCAAACGCTGTTTTTTGTAATATATAAATGCATATAGTCCTCTCAATTTACCTGTACTAAGATTTTTCTCTTCAATAATGATAAAATATGGACTATGTTACGCCATATGTATTGCAATAGATAAATTATTACGCAACAGGCTTTGATTACATATATTTAGCAGTATTTCTTTTGAATCAATATCATGTAAACATATTAGCAATATTTTAAATTTTATATGTATTAAAATATAAATTTGTCATCATTAGAAAAGGGCAACTAGCGAGATTCTTACCGACTCTTCCAACTATTTTTTTCAATTGATTGCATAGAATATGGTTGACACTTCTTATCCTTTTTCAAATCAAAAGAGGTAATTTTTTTTTATCATCATTCAATTTATAATTAAGTTAGCTGAAAAAGTCCAGTCACTTTTACATGTTGAACTAGACTTTTTATATAATTGTCATGCCCTTGTGCGAATTGAACCTAATCTATTAGATTTGAAGTTGGATAAGCTTAATCGCGAATGTACTTTTAAATAGAAAATATATACAAACATAATGAAGCTACCTACAAATACATATTAAAGATATTTCAAACCTGTAGATACCATTTACTCTTAAGTTCAAACTGATGTTTGCATTTTAAAATTTTGCATTTCAAGATCAATCGAATACTAAATTAATTTATCACACAATCGTTCAGTGCGTAGGCGACATATATGTTGTTACCACCCACATTCATCAGAACAATGGTGCTGACATAGGATGGATGACCTTGACCCCATAAAGACATTTTAAATTGGATCGCGTTTGCCGGCGATATGTCACTTGCGATTACCGTAGTCACGACTATTGCACAATCGCCTAAAGCTTGTGTGACTTCGTGATATAAGTAATAGAGCTTAGTATAAATCGCATCATTAATATTAATATGATTAATGGTTAAACCCATTTCATTGATGACGTTCACCGTAAAACGTAACGATGGGTTCGATAATATTGTATCCACTGGTACCATAATACTATAATCGTATCATAGCGAGATGTACCTACTTTGAGCTTTGTTGAGAAGAATTTATAGGGCTTGAAAAAAATACTTTAATAGTATTTTTTTAATTAGTGCGTTAAATAAAGGAGAATTGTATTAAATTCCTTGAAAAATATTGGGTAGCTATAATTTTGAAGAATAAGATAATCGTTTTTTATTATTATTCACGTAACTCTTTCGCGAAGCAATACCTTCGTCGTTATATATAAATCATTTCGATATTGTTGTGCGTTTTGGGACTTTTTGGTGGAAAATACTTCCTTTTTCATTCAGGAGCTTTTCCTCATCATTTCTGAAATATTTTGGCTTTTTCCCTTCATAATCAACAAAAGTTCATTAATATAATTCTAGGTTGGATTTTGACGAGAACTTCATGGCTATTCAAAACGTTATTGCGCTTTTGCGTCCTTGTTGTGGACGTGGTAGATAAATTTAAGATAATAATTGTTTACAAAATTAGTAAGCACTTTTCTAACAAAAGTTCGATTAGCCCATTTGTGCGTGTCATCCTTGCGCAGGGGCCATGCTAATCTGATGATCCTGATGATCCTGGTGCGTTCCATATGAGATCCCAGGATCCCTGCTATTACTTTGAGATTGGTCGCCGAGAGGTTTTAGTGGGTAGAAATCCCACATGCTCTACTTTCCCCCCAAAGGTAGAGTATCTATTGAAGATTTTCTCCTCGTTAAAAAAAGCCCATTCCCTTCCACAAAATATAAAAATTTGTAAATAAAACCATTTATATTTAGCAAATAATATATTTTGCAATATACATTTCTGTGAACAAAACATTGTAACGATATTATTTATTCTCGTTATTCTTATATTTCTCATAATATATACAATTATCAAACATTTGAGTATGCAATAAATTGAACATTATAACTTAATATAAATTAATCACATAGTATAAATTCAGCTTAATACTTTTGTATGATCCCTATCTTACTTCACTAAAACATATAATAACTTAACCGCGAACGTCTTAACAAACGTAACATTTCGTATTCGGATCGACTTTGGAAAGAATTTTTAAATAATGTAAAATATAAACTCATTGACAAACTTTTTACCACATAAAGTTTACACGTGCCGTCAATGAGTTTATAGTTTGGCTGTATTCCCTTGTGTAGCTTAAAAATGTGCACGTTCCACGTATGAAAACTGTTTCTATAGATAAATGCTTATTAAAGGTGCATATTGAAAGTTACACGAGAGTGGCTAAGGCACTAGTGAGAGCTCGAGGGCGCAGAGATTATAGATCGTAGGAGCCGCTATCTCCATTCTTGCCAATGCGAAGCACGAATCTGTACAGGATACCGGAGATCACGCCGCCGGCGATCGGGCCCACCCAGTATACCTAGAATAAATAATGTTATATTGGATCAAACTTGCACATTTAACAATTATTATTTTTAACAAAAAAACAGAAACTTTTAACTGTCAGAACTAATAATAATATAATTAGTAATATAAATAATTAAAATAACTGGATGAACCAATCAAAAGATCTAAGGTAAGAAGCACATGAATTTAAAGTCGAATAGAGAATATCCTCTTCAGAGTACAAATGCATCTAATCTGACTTCCGTGTGTAACAAATACAAAGACGAATTCAATCATGAAAATCAAATTATGTTTCGTATTACATAAAGATGTCACAGTAGGTAAGGCTATATGTATAAGTAGTAAGTACGATGTCCTAATGTATGTGTGGTAGGTACTTGTGTTTGTTGGCAGATAAACTGCAATCAGAGCGCATTTAGTATGGTAGCTCCTTTGTATGCAACGATAATTCCACGCTTTCTGCATAGAACTACATATGAGAAAGTAAGGCATACAATGGACATCAACCGTTATTATGTCATATTTGCATAACGCTGTAGTTATGTGTAATGGTGGGATGTGGTAATAGAAACAGATTGCGTGATAGCTTTTTAATTTTTTTTTTTAATAACGTAATCTCGAGACAAAGAAAATTATCTTCGAGTTATTTCACTTGGTTATTCTCTGATAATTGCAAAAATGCAAAGTTAACTACAGTTAACATGTAAAATTATCGATATTTTCCTAAATGAAGTCCTGATTACAGTTCACTAGAAAACTGCATTTGTAACAATAACCCGAGTCGTGAACTCGTGTAGCTTCAAAGCGAATCGAGTTGATTGATCGCTGCAAATTATATGTTTCTCGAATGTCCGCAATATCCTATAATATTTAGCTAGCTATATCTCGTCGCTTTCACATCTCATCACGTGAGTGGTCATCATACTCTTATACTATGTATAATAAAATGTTTATAAAAGCCACCAGAAGTTCGCTGTGTATGTGTTATGCAACTTTTATGGTGTTAATTAAAATAACAAGTTATATTTACAACGATTATGCTATAAGGAATTAATTATTAATGATAGCGGTCCGCCCCGGCTTCGCCCGTGGTACATATATAGCCTATAGCCTTCCTCAATAAATGGGCTATCTAACACTGA
>NC_052112.1:2585111-2665381 GCF_012273895.1 Zerene cesonia | reverse complement strand
CCGGCTTCGCCCGTGGTACATATATAGCCTATAGCCTTCCTCAATAAATGGGCTATCTAACACTGAAAGAATTTTTCAGTTCAAACAAACTCTTCAGCATTATAATATATAAGTATAAATAAATAAATGTTTAAATATTAGTAGTAGGACTAACTCATTTTTAAATGAATATAATGAATACTTTGATTATGATTCCCACTAGTAGCTGTTTAGTAATGTATGCATCTAATATAAACGTGAAGGTTTGTAACGATAGATGCTTAGACAGTTCTTTGCTTTTTCAATAAAATCGACATTGGAACGGATGAAATTTAGCGCAGGTACTAGATAAAATTTAGTTTGTTAGATGAAAAAGGTGTCTAATGTTACAGGTCATATATATATAAGAGTAAAATTTATACAAAAGTGTTTTGAATAAAATTTTTCCATTCCATTTTTCTGTAAACCGTAACTTTGTATGACACAATACAAACATGAAACATTCCGCAGTTGGCTGATTCTATTAGGAGACATGTTTGCAAATATTATGTAAGGTCAAATAATTTAGCGAGAATGTGATACAGATTATTTTGTATATTATGATGTAAACATTTAGCACATGCCATCCTAAATTTTGGTACGTGACAAAAAGATTATTTTATTCGCATAGCTTTCATTCCCCTTGACATTAGGTGATAAAAATTTTATGTTTTTTCTCGGGTTTGAAAATATTTAGTAGTAAATTTTTGAAATCCGATATGTGGTTAAGGCGTGAAGAAGAGACAGACAGAGTTACTTTCGCATTTATAATATTAGTAGGAATTCTGTGTGGATAAAAAAAATAGTTTAGTGTTTTGTTTGTGTTATTGTGTTTGTTTTACGCAAGAACTTATTAGTTTTAAATGGATTTATGACTTTTTACAACTGCGTCTTTAAGATAAAGTTAATTTAGTGATCATTTAACTTACCCAGTGTGAAGTCCAATTACCCATCACGAGCGCGGGCCCGAAGGATCGCGCGGGATTCATACTTGAGCCGGTGAATGGAATCTGTATAATCATAAATAATGTCATAATCATAAATAATCAAAAATATGGACTTTCAAGAAGGATTTACGTGGGAGAAAAATTTAGAAATTGGTGAACAACTAATGCTAATGTAACCGTAGAGCGTTCGTCTAGAAGAAAAACTAAAACTAACAAGAAAATAATATAGACTTCTTGCTTTTCAATACAAAATTAATAATTATTTTTAACACAAATAAGACCGTGTTTAAATATTCAGAACTAGATATATCCTGATTAAGCTTAATTATATCAATACATATATATATATTTTTATACGAATTTTCAAAAACATATTGCAATTATTAATGCATCAAATCTATAATATTACAATACATACGACATACAACAATTTCAACTAAAACTTTTTTAATTATTTTATACTTTTTTGTATAATTTTTTGTTATTGATCTGACATAGCCTGCTCGATGATTGAACTATTTATGCACGTTGACAAAATTCATTTTTAAAATCGAAACAGTACCTAGTTCCAGAGCTCTTTTTAAAAACCAGCCTCCTGGTCACTACATTTTAAGAATCTAGATTTAACAGATTGTGTGTGTAAGTTCCAACACAATCACTACAAAAACTGCAATTCCCCAAAATGAAGACAGAAATGTTTAAAATAATTCCTTATACTCACACAAGCCGCATGGCAGGCGGTAATGCTGAGGCCGATGGCGAGCGGGCCGGAGCCCTTGATGTCGTTGCGGCGCGCGTCGCACACGCCCTGCACCACCAGCACCAGCACGAACGTGATGAGCGCCTCCACTAGCACCGCCTGGGCGTAAACACAACGTTCTTAGAGACTATTACGCACTTAAAATAGCGATAGGTGCTTGGCGACTGTTTTAATGAAAGCCATTCCATTTCCATGGATAAAGCACGGTTTAAATATGAATCTGGAATATATGATGAATGTGGTATGGTATATTTAATTATAAATGTATATCGATATAATTTGTAAGTATTTCTGTAGCATATTATACCTATCTTTAAAAAAAAGAGCAACAAAAATTGGCATCCAATTTATAACCATGCCAACCGTCGCTTAACTTCAATATTTGATTATTTGTTACGTTACTCTTAAAACAAATCTGAAATTTTATTATCACAATGTTATCATTGTCACAAGTAATCAAATATTGTCGAATTAAAATAAATCCTTGATGTACTGTCATACCTGACCATCGGTGACACCGTCTCCGGGCAAAGTCATACCAAAGGACACCACCCTGTCTTCAGGAACGGCCAACTGCAAATAAGTAATAAACTTTAATTAAATGTTTATAAATTAGATTGCACTTTCTCACATAGTAAATTATAAAATTTCATGTTAAATTGTTCCAAACAATTAAAATCAACGAAGTAGCGAAAATGCCTTAACAATATGACCTTTCAATATTCGTTCCCAAATATTAGAAATATGCCTTAGAATCCGATATCAACCGCCTTGCACGTGCCCTAATTACTACTTAAACTTGTCAAGCAGGCTGGCTGTCAACTTTGATTTCAATAAGACGCTAACAATGGCCGTTCGTAGGTGACCTAGTATGTTGGCAATGCACCTATGATGCAATAAGGATTTTAATCGCATAGCTTGCTTGTCTAGAATCTACTGTAACATAACATTATCCACGGCAGAGTGACTCCAATGAACGCTAACTCAACTATATTGAAATAAACCTATAACAAATATAGCTTAAACAAAAATAACCCATATTACAAATGTTTCAATTACAGCTGAAACCAAACATTAAACCAAGTACTTAAGAGTTATTTAATTCAATTTCGTCATTTTAAATCAAACAAGTTTTGGCAAGAACATTATTTACTCAAATTACACGATTTACATCAAAATTGTTTACAATGACTCTATAAATTACGGTTAAACCTGATACTACAAAACACAAATTCAAAACAGAAGCGCATAAATTAACATACAAATAGCTAGTAAATCTGTGGCGTAATCGCTTCTCCTGAATTACTGGTCGTCGTGGGAAAGCTATGACTACTCATAAACGCCCACGACTTTAGAAGCCTCGAGGGTTTGGCCTAGAGTGTTACTCTGTTAGTCCTTAAAGCAAATAACGTTTCAACAGTAAACCAGTAAAAATTCTCAGGAGATATACAGTGCAGTCATGTGCGCAACTATAAAGATAATATATGTTTTCCTAGGCGTTGTATCAAAAACTTGAATTGAAAATTTATTAGTTTTAAACCGACAAAAAGTACAATATTTTTAATTTTATTTTTGTTATGATATTCTTCTTCCCTGATGATTATTTCCCGAATATGTAAACATGCTAAAAGCCATAGCATAGTATGCTAGTCCCAATATCATATTTATTGACGCAGATGAAACATGCTACAAACATATAAATTTATGATTGATTGAACTTTTCATTTTAGAATTTAAGATTAAAAAAAATAAATTAAATTTCTCCAAAAGCAACGAATATAAATAAATAATCATAAATCGTATTAGATAATAGCTCGCTACAAAATCTTAAAATTCGTTTTCAAATATATCTTGAACCGCAGTTCAAACATGAGTCGTGAGTAATTAATTTGCATCTGATTTAAATTCAAAGAGAATCTTGTGATTTGTCAGTTAAACCCATAAGCTTTAATGGTATGTATTGATATATCGCTTACGAGCCACTTCACGTCTGAAATACAATAACCATATGCAATTCAATGATAGTAATTGATTCATTTTTGATGTTCGTCACTTGAATTACAATCAGGTAATATTGCCTCTTAAATAAGCTTTAGTATCGTAAATACATACCATAAAATGAAATATCTTTTTTCATATTTATGGCCAAAAATCCGAATCAGTCGGAGTGTGTCTGTGAGTTTGAGTAAATTAAATGCAACTAATAAAATTGTGAAGATTAATGGAAAGAACTATTTCCCTTGCCACTCGATTGGCTTTCTTAATATAGTAAGATTTGCTTCTTGATGTTGTTCTGATTGCAGCAGACAGTTTAAAGATTAATAACAGTTTTACAAAAGCCGCGCTATAAGTGTGACGGTAATCAATTAATTTAACTACGCTCGTAATATTAGAGTAACCATAAAATAAACTAAACACTCCACATGTTATTGTTTTCAAATGCTTTTAGGAAAGAAGAAAGTAAAAAATACACGTTCCTAATAAATTTTCTTAATCTCACACTCTTACAAATTTTTGGTTTTCTTCTTGTGTTTTTCTGGATAAATTAGGGGATGATAATTTCGTAACAACCACTGAACTAAATAATATCTATCTATAATGTAAATAAATTGAAAAAAAAAATTCATCAGTATCCCTCACAGCAGCACGGTAACCGCCCCAACGTTTATATATCATTGATAATTATATCCATTCAGTATGAACACATTCGATTGCACATCTCGCTGTTCATTAATCTTTCAAAAGTCGTCCAGTGAAGGTCGAGCTCCAATTTGTTCCTTTATTCTAAAACCATCAGTGTCAGGGCGAGCGAGACAATTTTTACCACTTACAATTAAAACGCCGACGCGCTATATTTGGAGTTGTCGTGCTTCTTTCATATAAACTATGTACAAAGTGGGATTATTTACTACAAGTTTATACTTTTATATGCCTCTAAAACGGATCACTTATATAATTAAATATCATATAATGAATACGTAGAAGTACCAGCAAAAAATGAATAACAAAATAGAATTGAATTATTATTATTATTTGAAGTCACGAGATTCTGTTTTTTAATATATTAGGACATTTGGACATTTTTATTGCTAAGACATGGTTTAAGTACACAGTTTATTATGAAAATACTTGTTTAATGTTCTTGAATCCGGTTTATGCATCGACGTTTTATGATCAAACCGTATACTATTTATATCTTTCCTGTCGTCTCTTTGACATATATTTTCCCTCGAAGAAAGTAGAATACTTTCATGATTTATAACTTGAAGGTTAAAATTACAACTCACCGACCTATACAGCTATATAGATTATTGAATCTTGATGTGCTTAATGATTACACTATATTATATAGCTTATAATGCATATATTTTACCACTATCTTTAGTCTTAATATATATAAATGACGTGTCACATTGTTTGTCCGCGATGGATTCCTAAACTACTAGACTGATTTAAATCAAATATTCACACCATGTGCAGTTTGATTCAACTTAAAAGGTAGGACAGTTTATATAATTTCAGTTACGGTATATGACCGGGCGGAGCCGGGGCATGCAGCTACTTATATTTAAAAGCGTGATAGTATTCAGAACAATCAACTGACCCTGATGAAAGCAGCTCCAGCAACAGCACCCAGCGTTTGTACCACGATGTAGAAGAGCGCCTTGATCAGTTTGACATCGCCCGCCGCGAACAAGCCCGCCGTCACCGCGGGGTTGATGTGCCCGCCGGACACGTGGGCGATCGCCTGTGACAAAAAAACCGTATTAATACGTTTGTAAATACGTAACTTGCTTTATAATAATTTCTCTCCTGTACATAAAACACTAAAAATCTCACAATGAAATCAGAACAAACGAAATAATTAATTGCAATTAAATATTTTAAATTGATAAAAAAGTTATAAAACTCAAGAATTGATTCTTTCTTTATGTCGGTTCTCAAGTCTTAAGAAAAGAATCTAGAGAAATAAAAACTAAACTAAGTGATTTCGATAGAATTGAAGCGTAGAAGATTTTTAACATCTTAATTCTTTAGTATTTGTGTACAATATCTTATCTATCGGTTTCTTATTGAAATATATGAATATCATTATACATAGGTACATAAAATATGCATCGATGATTTTATTAATAGATACTTATCTCAATAAGCTCCATAAATTTAAAAGACATTTAAATGCATTCAGATCGATACTAGCAATAAATAAATATTTATTTATATCTTATTGAGCTATCTGCTCGCAAATAAATAACTTGAGCATTGGGATCGTGTCGCGAAATCAATAAAATGTCTTGTCATTATTAACCTATAAAGTTTGCGCGCGAGTTACTCGGCTTATCTCTAGCCATTCACTTATAAATCTCAATTAATAGGTCGTTTGAATAATACATTTTAATTTTTAAGGGAAACTTTAATATGGAATTAGTTCTAATACTTATTGGAAGTTTGAACATGCTTAAATATACATACAACTATTGTTTTTTAACATTTTTCTGTAGTAGGCACCCACAGGTAGGTATTTCTACTAAGTCAAACAATAATGAAGAAACCTACTTTTAAATTAACATAAACATTTCGAATTACAAGTGAACACAATTCATCATTGTTAAATGTATAAAAACTTGTTACAATATAATTATAATCTTATATCATAATTCGAATAGATGTGTTATGAAAGTCATAGTCATGGTTGTGAGCAACATGTAAATGCGTTGTTGTATTTAAACGATTCGTAGTTCGTACACAGCTGGAATGGAAATCTCAATCGAGTTTGCATATTAGCTCTTATCAGGGCCTATATCAGTCCATACATCATGCACCATACGCCGAACTACATGTTATTATGTGGTTAGTGCACTATCAAGGGCAGTTACAATCCCTAAAAGCGATTCATGTCAGCCACTTTTGCGGTCGTTAAATAAAATTATATTCGACGTTTATGACTTTTTACCAGATTCTTTAAAAAATACACTACGTTAGTAATTCTTAGAAGATTTATCACACTTTGAGTCGACAAAATTTTGGAGCGGGTAGGGCTTCATCTGTCTAATACTAGCTGCGCCCCGCGGTTTCACCCGCGTAGGTCCGTATCCCATAGTAATATCGGGATAAAAAGTTGCCTATGTGTTATTCTAGTTGTCCAGCTGTCTACATACCAAATTTCATTGCAATTGGTTCTGTAGTTTTTGCGTTAAAGAGCAACAAACACACACACATCCTTACAAACTTTCGCATTTATAACATTAGTAGTAGGATTATAGAGAAAAATTTTCTAACACTGTATGTTTGGAGGAGGTAATCTCAGAAAGTACTGACCACATGACAATTATTTGACTAACTAAAATCTACACTATCCAGGAGAGACGCAGGCTGCTTTTTATGCCGATTCTACCTGAAAGCAGTCAGTACATGCAACAAATAATACGTTTTCCATCGTTTTAAGGAGTTTATGAAAAATAAACACGTTCGAAATGATTTACACTCCAACAGACTTGGAGTGTTATTTACTCATTATACTGTTTGGAATATTACATATTTAACAACACATATATTTTGGTTTATAATAAAGTAATTTTGTTAAAAGCTGTTTAAATAATTTCAATTATATGCCAATAATACAGCTGGAGAGTTGTCTCAGTAACTACTAGACTGTAACTACCAGGAGGGAATCCGGGGCGGACCGCTTGTACGAATATAAAACCTTTTCCATCGTAAGATAAAATTTTTCAATAATGTCTATGGATTATTTCTATAAATCGCTTGAAATTTATTATTTACAGCATCGTACGAGTTAACACATATGATGCAAGACTTACGTCCGCCTTTTGACAGATATATTAAGTATTAACCATATTTTCTATCAAATTAATAGTATTGGCAATAAATTTAGTCAATAGATATATTATTCGAATATAGCACGTAATTATTTAATTTAGTACATGTATATTTACTGATGATCAAATAGTCTAGATATTACAATAATTGTTGATTTCGTGCAAAATATCTCTGTATCACATTTCATCCAAATCAGTTAAGCAGTTCATGCGTGATGGAGAGACAGACAGAGGAAGAGAGAGATTAGCTAAAATTCTTACATCAACAATAATCTATTAAAGTTAGCTTAAACCGGAAATAAAAACATTTTAAATTAGCCTATACCATCGATAATTGGTATCAATTTTTACAACGAATCTTTTAATCCCTAGATTTCTCATCATAAATCAGAACAAAACTGTTAGAGTAAAATTTATATCTTTATAAGTATTTGCTTTGAAAAGGGCATGTTAAGGTACTCAAGCGCTGTCAATAGTTCACTCGATAGAGATCGGACGTGGGCCTCAGATTTGGGTCACATGTGTTCTGTGAATCAACTAATACCTGTTTTATATATGATATATAATACTCATTCTTGTTTATCTTTATACTTAATGCCTTTTTACGATGGCAATGTTTTACAGCCCATAAATTATATAGAGGACGTATATTAGTTGCATTAGAAATTAAGATCTGGTTTGAAATTATTTTAGGAAGTAGCTAATATAGAAATTATATTTTTTAATCAATATCAGTATAATGAAGATGGCTGTCTAACTCTATCTTTTATTATCTTCTTTATATGTGTTAGTCAAACCACTTATACCTAAAGAGCTGAAGGGTTATTTAGGGAGTTTTGTTTTATTTAATGAAAGAGTTATATAATTTTGAAATACTACAAAAAATACAACATTGGCAGAACCGGTGCGCTAAAAGGGTAGTTAATACGGCGCTGGTAAGATATACATCTAGTAAAATTTAAAACTATGTATCATTAATTTTTACTTATATTGTTTTCGCAGTTTATTACATATAGACAAAAAACGGAAAGACGCAAATCTAAACCGATCCACGGAATAAATTATAGAAGAACGCGGTCAAAATAAAACGCAGAGCAATTAACATAAAAGTGATTGTACCTACATATACCTACATATGTTCTGAGCCACCCAGATCTTTCTAATGGGCGACACACAGGCCATAGCCACTGTTTCGAATGCATTGTTCGTATCACTGTTAAATCGTAAATAAACTCGATAAGGCATACGCATGAACTCGCTAAATGTACGAATTAAGGGATTTACCGTACAATATAATTACAGCAACCAGTTTTCATGCAACACGAGTATCGTAAGTGGTGCACACGTGTGACAAATAGGTACGTATGAAAATATATGCTTTAGCGAATAAAGAAATGCGACTGTAACGCTCCGTGGAATATACATAACTCTTTCTCAATTATAAGATTCAGTTCATATTAACTATAAGTAATTATACGATGTTACTTTGGTACAGAACTCAAATTAGTTGAATTTACTGAATGTCATAAGTCGAAAATAACTTAAAGTAACGACTTTTTCCTTCCAGAATAAAGAGAAAAATGTAGCCGTATATTGACGTGTACGTTAAATATAATGATATTTTCATTAATTGTTATGAATAAATATTAATTTATTTTTGTTTTGTACTCTAAAACATTAACGTCGAGGCCAAACGAAGCCCCATCGCATCGCTACAAATATCAACGTTGACTTCTTTATGAGATTCTAACGCAATAAAGTAAATTAAATAACATTTCAACGAGTTATCGTTAAACTAATGCCCTAAGGTTTAATGCACTTAACTCCACACAATATTTCAACTTCGGTTTACACCTATCAAATGAACGTATTTACATATTCGTTGGAGAAACGTTTTAAAGTGTGAAGCACACAAGTAAAAGACTACGCAAGTGATGTATCAATAGAAGTAATTGTTTGTAAAACAACAGTTGTAAAATATTTTCATTGAATGATTTCTTTCGTAATAATTGTGCAATGACGCATCTTTAAATTGATATTCACATTTACATATTTGTACATAGGATCAGTTTAACCATAAATTTCTAGAACTATTAAAATGACATAACATCGACGATTAATACATCAATCAAATGCAACTAAATGCTCCACCATTTAAACGTAATTCCAGCATAAGGTAAACGAACTATATAATGTATTCGTTAATCTATCACAGAACATCCTCATAATATTACATAACATTACATAATCGCAACATTTTTATGCAATTATAGTCTATTTATAGGCTCAGAATGTTTTTTATTACATAAGACCCTTCTGCTTTGAACATTAATATGTCGATAACTCTTACTCTAAAGAAATGAAGATTATCTTAAAAGCATATAATTTATGTAGAGAAATGGTCGAGATGCCTTCTTCGATTACTTTGCTTTTATGCTTCTCGTTTTATTTCGTCATACATTACGAAGAATATATTATAGCATTCGAATACACGTAGGGGGTTATACGCTTTTACGTTCGTTATTATCTTGAATTTGGAATATTATAAAATAAGTAGATTTAATCATCATCAGTAGCACATTTGTGTTCCTACGGCAAGGACACAATTCGTTAAGCATGAAAAATTTGTACGATTTTTTCACACAATGACGCAAAGGTGGTGTGTATAATGAGAATGTAAATTCAAAAAATATGTACCTACTAGTATCATATATAATATTTTATGCTCGAACTATTGAATAAATATAAGCACTTAAACCACAAAACCTTATAACGTAATCCTATAAAATAGTGCAAGGGTGTAGTAAAAAGTTTAGGTGTGTTTGATTCAATAATTACGTTGCAGATATCATTATTAATTATCTACTTATTTTAATTGAACTATGTTGTTAATGACAGTGGATATTGGCATGTTAATTTTTCACGTAAATATATATTAACATGAATGGCCAAAAGTGTGGAACGTAATTCGACAGCGTCAAGACTAATTCGGTAAATTAATTATTTTTTAATGTATTTGTTTAGACACAAAGAAGGTTCTTGTAGAGAGAAACAATGTACACGGGTGTAGCCGGCCGGACTGCTTGTATTAAATGTATCTCGTGAATGTCACCGCAAATTATTTCAGAAATCAGAGTTAAGCATAATTTGAGATACACTTAAGGTTTTTAATACAGCGGGTATAAATCAGAAAAAAATTAAAACGGATTTTTTGTTTGTCGTAGTCACTAACTTAAACCCTTATACATTTTTAATCGGTTCAATCGTATCGATTTATAAACGCACTTACTTTTTGTGTATTTAATTAACTATTAAATATAAATTGAATTAGGTACATCCGGCCTCGATACGTCAATGTTACAGTTTTATAAAAAAATAATTAGACTGTCCGATGGTGACTCAAATGAGAACTCTCGAAATAATTTAAGAGCAAATTAATTAGATAACTTTTATTTCTTCGCGTCATCTTATACTATAGACATGGCAAAAAGGTTGGATAAATATATGTAGTATCAACATGCAGATATTTGCCAAAGCTTATGTTTTTTGTATTATTTAATATTTAATTATACGCTAAATTTCAAATCAATTGAAGATCGTCTTATAACATTTTCTACCGTTTCAACATACTTAACATTACACTTAATAGCGTTCTCCAAGCACATCGAAATCAATCATATCTCATAAATAACTGTCAAAATAATATCGTCTTAAATACTTGCATACAATTTAAGAGCAACAAATTATGATAACATCTAATGTACTGCTAATACCCAGTTTCAACATTTTTGATCGATTATGTTGTATGCTAACGTCGAAAAATTCCTCTGTTTAAAAAGTAATTAAGCGAGATTAGAGAATTAGCTTCAAAGCCAAGGTTCGGAGTTCACACATAATTAATATTATATGAGACGTATAATTCTGTTCACAGGTAGCTCATCTAATGTATCCTGTGGAAATTTTCTTAAAACGAACGCAGGCTTACATAAACCATAGTTCATATATATGTATTAGGTAATTTGGAATTTAGTTTATTCGTTAGTAAGCGGCAGGATTTACGAGTAAAAACTTTCTACTCCCATTTGCGCTATAATGTGTACTATTTTAGTCTACTTCTATAAAACAACATTATTCGAACCCAATTATTCATTTCATTATCGTCTAAAAAAACTTTTCAGCACTGATACTGAAACTGATTTTACATATTGGTGCAGAGTTGAGATCTTGCAATAGACTTATCGCCACTTCAAGAGCTGTACGTTCCGTAAAATAAAATAACATTAAACATGCTTTTAGCATTATGTTTCGATCCATCTCTTATAACAATAGTTGGAATGGCGCACTTGAGATGCTCGTCATCGAGAACAATAGAGCACGGAAGGAATAACAATAAAAATTAAACTAACGTGTTAATGAGACCATTGTTTGTGTTACTTACAATTGTGTGGAACGAAAATCTATATGAATTTCTTCGTGTATAATTCTGCTACATAAATTGTTTTACACACCAACACACACAGTTCTAATAAATACTGTCTAGGACTTCTCTTTTGATATCATTTCAGTGGCGGCTAAGTTACGTTAAGTTAAATACTATGAGTTTTTCATTTAAATTAAGTAAGTGGGTCACACAATTATGTAGCCCCTTTTTAAACGCAACCACATCATCTACAGCCTATATTTGATACCACTGCAGGGATACGGACTTTTAATCCTATGGGATCTATAAGTGTCTAGGCCATAATCCATCACTCTGGCCAAATGCAGGTTGGTAAATAAAGCATTGTCTGGTATTAATGCAAATGAGAGCACGCAGAGAGCGCATTAAAATTTATCCAGTAACGGTACAATAAACATACCCACTAAGTACACTCTCGCAAATTTTTCCAACTTGTATGAGGAGACTTAACAAAACGAAAAATTAGACGCCACGTAAAGTACAGTTTTCGATTACATTCACTTTCAAATCACGCGAAAGATTTTTATTTTATGTAGTCTAAACCAGTTAGACGGTAGTTCTGTAGTACAGTGTATACGGAGAAAGTATAACACTCCTAACATCTTACTTTCTACTAATGTAACCTTACACTGATAGACCTGTGAACCTTAAGTACCTGTAATGTAATACAGGAAATCTCTAATAAGCGGCTTTGTTTCCGTCTGTTTATTGACGGTGTTGTTTACATCTACATTACTATAAAATTATGAAATTTTAAGACGATCTCTTGTTACTATAAAATAAAATAAAATGCATAAAAAAATCAGTAGGTAATACCAATTTTTTTGCATCACTCGTAAAACTTACTGTTGAGCTGAATGCTGTCAAATTAAGAAATTTTAAGTATTTACAAGTTCTCTGAAGACCAAATACTAAACACGTCCTTATTAAATTACTTTAAAAAAAGCAGAAACCAGAAGCGACACAGTAATAACAGCTCACGTTCTTCCTCTCATTTTGCACCAATTAAAAAAAATTAAGACAGTTTTAACCGATTGTCGGAAGATATCCGTGCGCGGACCGGTCCCATGTGGGTCAAGTGTACGAACACTTGATGGTCCACCGAGTTACGTCATTACACAGTAATCAATACATTTATTAATAGAAAAATTAATTCATAATGCCCTAGGGCAGTATTGCGATATGTGTAAACGGTATCGATTTACTTGATGGAAAGTGTTTGTTGGGGAATATTCTGAATGATATGTAATTATGGCGGCATGAGATACCCAAACTCTGTTTTTAGTCTTTTTTTCCTTGGCCAGGCAGGGGCGGTATAAAGCCATGCAATATACACTGTAAGATTGTAAAAACCTTAAGAGTGTAGTACAATTAATAAAAAATAAGAGATACTAAGAGCAAACTGTCGAAAAATTATAATCCATAACATTTTCTTGTAATTATTTTGCTTTATTTTTCAGTAGATTATAAGCTCTATGACATAAAGCCGTTAATTTGTGAAATAGGAATACAATCTCTATAATCTATGGATGTTTACAATATTACGGTGACATTGCATAAAGCAATCAGGAGATACATTTGCCATTTGTATAATACTCATATTATGTGTCTATTTCTACCGATTAATATGTCACATTGAAGGAATTACCTTGCTTCGCTCTTATAGCATAATTCGGAAGCACTTAGCATACCATTTTTCTCGATAATTGTGATATAAATCAGACACAGGATGCATTATCCATTAATAAGGCAATTAAATTCCACTAAATCGATATAACGTCCTTTAAAATATATCATATGTAAGAAGTCGAGTGCTCTCTTGTCAAAAACATAATTAGTTGCAGAAGTGACCCCCAACCTCTAATCCTAAATGCAATCCCATCTAGTTGCGTCATGTATGAGATCCATTTCGCAATATTTACATTTGAGCCCATTGTCAATTAATCCCCGAGGCTATCAATTGAGAACATTATTTATCGGTACAAAAGTTGAAAAAATATAAAAGTTTAACAAGGTTGCACTTGCCGAATTAATGTATGGTTCTGATTTATTATTAATTGGATTGGACAACATTAAGGAGGAGATTTAACCGCAAATGTTAATGAATGTTTGAAGTTTATAAGCCGACCTTCACCTTAATTGAATTAGGGTAGGATCTTTCTCATAAACGCATGTATAATTTTTTGATCGGCGCTGTCAAGAGAGCAATAGTAAAACAGATTTATATAAATAACTAGCTGCGCCTCGCGGTTTCACCCACGTAACTCCGTATCTCGTAGGAATATCGGGTTAAAAAGTCGACTATATGTTATTCCAGTTATCCAGCTATCTACGTACCAAATTTCATTGCAACCGGTTCAGTAGTTTTTGCGTGAAAGTGCAACAAACACACATACATCCTTACAAACTTTCGCATTTATAATATTAATCAGAATTAGGTTACGATCATACTAACAGTGTCCCGTCTTTCGCTCTGTGCATTAATATCTCTGTTCCCTACAAAACAATTAGGAGTCAAGGATTGCGGTATTAAGATTATTAAGAGGTTTAGATGATAAGCTTAGTTCGATGACTAGACATTAATAAACGAGCTTGATTGTGAAGACCTAACAATAGACGCTTCAATTAACACGTTATTTAAGACTTTGTTGACTGGTACATGTGTTTGTTATTGTATATTTTTAAAGTGAAATAATTCTTTCCGATAAAAAAGAGTGCCGACGTTCTTTGGCGGGAAGTTACAGATTCTAAAATTGGATCAAATTATAACAATTTTCTATCAAACAAAAAAGGAGAATTGAGAACTTTCTTTGCTTTTGGAATGGTCATTTAAAGATATCGATCATTTTCATACGGTCAATCACACATTCACAATAACTTGGGGAACAGATTAAACAATACATTATAGGTACTATATACATATAAATTATCTAAAAACAAAAGATTGCATGCTTCTAAAAAAATATGCACATGACGTGGTGTATTTTAAATTATGTGCCGAAATCCGACGCAAGAGATTTTTGAAATTCGGGAAGCATATTGCCCATAAATCTGAGTAAAGCCCGCGGATATTACATAACGTTATTTAGCACTATACGTTGAAATTTTATTACCGTATCTATTACGTTTACGTGACCCAAAGAATTCGCTGCGCTTACTATATTTTAGAACAACGAGATTTCAATTATGCAAGGAACTACTACGTGAGAATTTTTATCAACTACCTAATTCGTCTAATTCTACGCATTCAATTTTTTTTTTATCTTGTAACAAAAAACTGAACCACCTTCAAAATGCCAGAACCACGAGAGGTAGCAAATTTTAAATAAAAAAGAATCATCAAAATCTATTCATACAATCGCAAGTTTTGAGGTATCTACCAGACTAAAAAATACAGTGGAATCAATAACCTCCTCCCTTATTGAAGTCGGTTGGAAACAAACATGGAATATTTAAACTAAATTCACCGTTACATGCCTCAGATTTGTAAGCGGAATAATTTGAAAAGCAAATTTTTTGCAACATCAGCCAATTAAATACTTATCTAGACTGGGGAAGATTGAATGCATTGATACGTGAAAAGGCGGGAATCTGGGTAACCCACTAACGAGTATCGACGGAAACCGTTCGAGCTGAATTGACATCTTGATCAACGTGTAATTTAAAAGTACTTAAAAATAAGAAGAAACATTTAGTGATGAATATCTCGACTTTCCAATGGTTCTTATTGATATTTAATAGGAACATCTTAGTAATGTAATCGTTACAATTGCTAATCGTTAGTGCACTGTTTGTCGTTTATGTTTTCAGAATTAATAATAATTAATTAATGTAAACGAAAACTTATATATATTTGAATAGGTAGCAACCGCATGGTACGTAAAATTTGTTTCGAACGTATTTATATAATAATTTATATTGTATATTATAATATTGTATTGCATTTATACTAACCATATTTATTGTATAAAATATTGTATTAGTCTATTACTTTTAATGAGTATAAAATAAATTCAAACACATCTACTAATAATTATGGCTCAACATTTTTTAATTATATCAATACCGTTTCCATAAAAAAGTTAAAATAACTGCTGTCACAGTTGCCATGTATGTTTCATGGAGATTTAAGCGCCGATTCTTTAAAAATATAACCTACGTCTTTATTACTGTTAAAGCGGCATGTTACATTTTGTTGCAAAACTGATGATAAATATATCGAAACTTTTTGACCTTTAATTAAATAATGTACTTAAAGGGCAAATAACGTGTACCTTACCTAATAATTAAGAAATAAATCGCTTTCGTAAACTCACGTTTATGAGGAAAATGAGTTATTAATTAAATGTACGAACAGGTGAAAATAATTAATGGTATTACATCGTTAATAATAAATTAGAGCGCTAAAAAGGAATAGATGAATTATTTGCTTATATTTTTATTTCTAGCACAGATAATATAATACTATTTTCAACTAAGATCAGACGGAGTTGGATGTTCCAATTTTAATGATAAATAATAAACTGGCATTTGTGACGATCATTGTTGTATAAAAAGGTTAAAGGTAAGAGTATAACTGACTAGAAATTATCAACTACGTTTGGTCGGGGTGTCTGTTTGTAGTTTTTGTTTTATTTACTTTTTGAAGATTTCTTTATAAGTGAGAGTTCCGACGCAAAGTCTAGGCTGGGTAAAGGACTTGATTAACGAGTATGTAAAATTATAAAGAAAAGTGTCGAAATTCGATCGTTGTTGTAGGGCTAATAATATTCAGCAGCTGTTTTTATCTTGACAACTTTTCAAGCCATACTTGCGAAATAAAGAAAAATGTCACGGTCGGTTATCAAAATTATAAAGCAAAAGGGCATATTCAATGCACCATATTGATTAAAACATCAAGTGTTAACTAAAAATTATTGTAAATAATAAATATTAATTGGTTTAATTTATCTTGTCAACTAAGTAGATATGTACCTACTTGAAATATACGGACGGTTGCGATATTAAAGCTGGTACAAGATGAAAGAATTTTTTAAGTGGGTAGTAATAAATATACATATAAACATAATAAGAGAGACATAAATGAGCTCAGTATTGTAAGATTTACACTTATCTTCATTCCAATAAATATAACACATGCATATGTATTTATAGCCAGGTACATATTATAGACTAATATAATTCAAAGATCACGTAAATATCCATCAATGAAAGAACTTTTTAAGCGGCCCAATATCGAGATTAGCGTGTTAAAAAACATACAGTCTTCCGCTTTGCATTATTAGTATTATCTACCAAGAATATAGATAAACAAGTGTTGAGTGAATGATATAAATACCTACAACTCTATTTTATATATATATTTTTTTGTACTTTGCCAAAACCATAAATATTAGTCATTGAACTTATTTATATCTACCTAACTAATTTATAAAAAAGCTTAATAACAATGTGTATCCACAAAAGCAGTATTAAATAATTTAACAAAACGCATTTGCATATAGAATATATTAAAAATATTAATAAAATCTGTAACAGATAAAATAAAATAAGTGCAATAGGTAAGAGGCCGTCGACCATGGATGTTGCATAATGATCTTTAAACGGCTCCACGCAGTCTGTTCACAAAACATTATCACGCACTCGAGAAAAATATTCAAGATGTCTTAATTCCAAAGTTCATTTTAATTGCATTCTAATATTCGTTTAATAACTGACACATAAAACATGTATTTAGACATGTTTTATGTGTCAGTTATAGAGTATTAATTATTATCTGTGCCGACATAAAAAAATGCAACTGCCAAAAGATCAAAGTTCATTTTACCGCCAAAGCCCAAAATTGTAAACTGTAAACGTATTTTAATATCTGTAAATACCTAAGCAGAGGTTTTATAACAGAGAAAAAATATTTAATTAGAAATTAAATGTATTGTATAAAATGCACGTGTTTTGATCAATGTTTCACTTTGATGAATATTTAGAATTGATTACCCAAGTGCGGCAAAAAATTACTTCACGACTTCATTTAGCTTTATTTGTTATATTAATATAACAGCTGGCCTTGATCTAACGATCCCATAACTATGGCTGTAAATTAAAGCGTTTGAACCTTATATTTATTTTAACATTTTGGAAAGTGTGATGTAGAGTCACGATTTAGTGACGAAGATCAAATTACAGGCAATCAAAGACAAGGTCACTGTTTAATTATTACAAGCAAGATGCACACGAGATAATCTCGGCCGTAGTTAATAAGAGTTTATATTGAAACTCCAAATCAGTTTATTCCTCTATCTAATGAACGAAATATTACTTTCTTTGAGAGTGTTTTTAAAATATTCATGTGACAACTGTCAGAATAGAATGTATAGCATTAAAATCCCTTGCATAGTGAAAGATATTTAAAAAAATAATGTTTATTATGTTTTCACACATTTGATTTAACATCTACGATGCGTTTTCTTCAGCGTAGATGGCAAATAAAATCGCAAAACAAAATTCGTCAGGGGTGTGTAATACAAAAATCAATCGATATATCGTTTTATAAAACGAAAATAAAATTGTGTTAACACATGCGATAATATACATACTTACATATATGATAACACATTTTTGTATTATTTTGTAACAGTGTATAGCATTATATTATCTGTGAGAATATTGCATCCACAACTTCAATAATTTCTCGAAGATATTATTGTAGTAGAAACACTCTAAATGCATACTATTAACACCATTAAATTCAATAGGTATAATATATAAGTCTAAACATGACGATCTTATTAGTGTCAGCTAGATATACTTATTCAAATATCGTGTCACGACTTTCGTGATTATTTATGTCGCATGTCTATTTTTTATTAATATTATATCATTTTAAATTAATAAGTGTAGCTTTGAAATTGTTCGTTTTTAAAGTTCACGGTGAAATGAATACTCACAAGATTCAATTTAAGAACATTTTTATGCAACTCGTTTTGAGGAAAATTAATATTTTTAACATTAATGTTGCCAGTAAAAGCCCATTTTATTAATTACACGATCAACGGCTTTTTAAAATTAAATTTGTTTCCACGCATAATTGTTAATAAAGTATCAAGCGCCTTTTTAATTAATGGCAATTAAAGTAAGAAGTTATCAGGCCTCAACTCTTTCATTAATTGGTATCCAATATGTGGTTCTTAATTATAATTTTTTATATAGGTTATCGCTCGTTGTACAATCGCTTTAATATTCTAAAGACATCGGAGCTGTTGAAAACCTTTTAAATGCACTTATTATTGTTTTCTTGTTGTTTTATTTGGAACCGACTTTGGGTATAATTTATAATGTTTGAAACAGAGTAACTCTGTTTTTTTACTTATCTATAGAAATAATTATGTTATTAATTTGATTGTTTGAAAGCGTTAATCTAAGGATTTACAGAACCGATTTGAAAAAGGGCATAGTTTTTATCTCGCAAATCCAACGGGAACGCGGACGGACAACTATAAAATAAATATAAGTGTTTGAATGTTTTTTGTAAATCAAGATGGCATCTTTTGAATGCTTACTGGAGGCTTCAGGGAGTGATTCCTATTACATTACAGGGGTCAATCCAGGTCTATTAACCTAAAGGTATCGTTCCTTCCACGATATTAATATGTATTAGGCTTGTTCATATCATAACTTAGGCATACAGAAATTTCGGGGATCACGGAAATAAAAAAAGCGAAAATTCGTAAATGTTTTACCTAGAATTGTTACTAAGAACAATAAAACAGCAAGGATGAAAATGTGGTAAATCGATAAATACATGACTATTCACACTTTTGTATTGTTGGATTCTTCTCGATACGCAATTTCGTTTTCCTGTTAGTTTCAATTACATTTGTGAATATTTTTTGTCCTTCCTTTGTTGAATGTGAAGACTTGATACATAGCGGTACTTGTGAACGATGTCTTATTGAGTTTTTTCCATTAGTGGGGAGTGGTGTTTAGAAATATATGAGTTTTATAAGTTACTAGCTGTGTTCCGGGGTTTTACCCGCGTAAGTCCGTATCCTGTAGGTATATCGGGATAAAAAGTGGCGTATATGTTATTCCAATTGTCCAGCTGTCTACGTACCACATTTAATTGCAACAGGTTCAGTAGTTTTTGCGTGAAAGAGCAACAAACACACACATCCTTACAAACTTTCGCATTTATAATATTAGTAGGACAATAAAATTAAACGAACGCCACAAATAAATATGGGATACTAAAGGCGCAAATATTGGAATAAACTCTGAAATAACCTTTACAAGTTATCAGACATTTAAAAATTTTAATAAACAATATTAAATATATAACCGGATAATGAAATGGTCTAAAATAAATTTGAGGACCTCGTTCATTTTTGATACTTAATTATTAAGAAACATAGTAATGAGTAGTGTTTGCTAATGTATGTGTTTAAATTGAAAATAGCTATTAAAGACACCTCTGAGGTCTACTGCATCATAAAATGCAAGATTTCGAAGGTCCACAAACAACTATAAGCACGTAAATGAATGTTTGTTTTAATGAAACATAGAAATTTTCGTAATCAACACACTTAAGGCATCTCTGTTAAAGGATACATGGTTATAAGTATATTTAGAACCTTTATATTTGTTTGTTCTTAGTGGGTAAATCTTGAATAGATATTCAAGAAGAATTCGTGGTTTACCACGAATGATAAGAACAATTGATAGATTGAAGGAGCGATCTAAACCCACTTTAGGTGAAATTGCAGAAACAGTACGTACTTACTACAGCTTAAAGATTAATATTAATAGTAATATTAGCATTTGAAGCAAAATATTTTCAAGTGTCATTTCTGTTATTATTCTTTATCGATACATAAGAGTATCGTATGATATGACTGTAAACGTGTACTTAATTTATATGGATAAAAACACTTTGTAATTCATTTGAAAATAGAAACAGCACTGTACGCCTAGGGACTAAAGACCCTTTTGTTAGGTTTCATTATTATATTTAAAATTTAACCAGATTTACATGAACATTCTACTTGAATATTTGTTCAAAATAATCCATAAGATCTGTGTATCGTGACGAATGTCACAAAACTCGATCTTCAAGCAAATTTTCCGAGCATAGGCAATCGATGGTCAGGAAAAACGTAAACATATTATCTATGAGAGGCGCATTACATGTGTGGGAAGTGACATTGGTATCGCAGACAGATCATTGTATCATTGTGATGGTAATGCGTGATTGACAGATGTTTCGCAAGAGTCGTGCTGACGCAACGATATCCAGGGAATAGTACTGGTTCTAACTGGGCATACCAATGCTATTGTTAGCAGGTATTCGATAGTGTCCATCATTTGCATTTACATATCATTGGGTGATGGTTAGTAATGTTTGTGTTCGTGTAAAGTTTATATGTATTGTTTATATCGGTAATTACGCTTACCTATGACTTATTAATGTTGAGCTTTAAATTTTGAACTATCAACCCACTCTTTATGTATATAGTGGATGGATTAAATCCATTATATCTCGTTACCGTAGCATCTATTCATTTTTAATGGTTTATCTATACTAATATTAAAAAGCTGAAGAGTTTGTTTGTTTGAACGTGCTAATCTCAGGAACTACTGTTCCGATTTGAAAAATTCTTTCAGTTTTAGATAGCCCATTTATAGGCTATAAATGTACCACGGGCGAAGCCGGGGCGGACCGCTAATAAATAATATAATTGCTAATATAATTATTTTAATATTCAGTGCCGTATCTATTAAAAATTTTACGAGTTTGAGTGTAAAACTTACTGCATTTAAAAAGTACAAAGTAAGATTAAATAATCCTATATTTTATACGAACATAAGAAACATATCAGAGACAATAGACCATAAATCGTAATCGGAGCGAATCGAATCCATTTGAAATGCTTTCGATTATTATCCAATAACAATTTAACACGTACATTAATCTTTATCCTCAATAGTATATGTATAATTGTAAAACACAAATACCATAACTCGACAATATGCACATATCTGCATCAACAATTCTATGGACCAATTAGTGATTGAATCTTATCTATTATCAGCTACTGTTATGTCATTATCTACGATCAAGAATTTGACCTCCCGCTGCGATTAGATTAAATAAAATAACATGAAAAGTTGAAGTAATTAATGAAGACAAAACTTCATTTGCTTTATTCAATTTCTGAGCGAAATAAGCTGTATTTTAGCCGACTTCAAAAAAGAAGAAGGTTCTCATTTCATTTGTTTTTTTTTTTGCGTTTCTTACCTCATAACTTTATATTGACTGATCCGATGGTCTAGTTCTGACAACTTGGATTTAGTTTTTTTGTTAATAAGTCATTTATGCCATATATGAGCCATTTTCGATAAACGTAAAAATTTTACTAAACTGTTGGCTCAAACGTAACATTCGCAAATGATTCGTCAAGTTTATAATAACTTTTATTTAATTAGCAACTATCTGGACGTTTGTTGTACCTATATTTATCAATAATCAAATCATCCTACTAATATTATAAATGCGAAAGTTTGTAAGGATATGTGTGTGTTTGTTGCTCTTTCACGCAAAAACTATTGAACCGATTGCAATGAAATTTGGTACGTAGACAGCTGGACAACTGCAATGACATATAGGCAACTTTTTATCCCGATATTCCTATGGTATACGGACTTACGCGAGTGAAACCGCGGGGCACAGCTAGTTTAACAATAAAGCTGTAAGCGTCAACGTCCGACGCGTCTCGAAGCTGTAGATTGTCTATTACAATATACGTAACATACGCTAATAAATGTTAAAGAAAAGTGAACAGTCAAGGGCGTTCAGCTAAGTTCAGAGTCATGTTGCAGTTACAGCTGTTCTACTGGTACATCGTGAACATTATAACGGGATACACCCAATCACGAGATTGCCCATTAATTAATTGTGCAATCAAACCGTATTTATAATTAATAGTTTTAAAATATTCCTGTTGTCTTATAGCTATAGATATTTGAATATTTTATGTACAAAACGGGTGTTAAATGTAAACTATTACTATAAAGTTAATTACCGTTTATGGGAACTCAGGAATTTAATCCCTCCTGTGACCTTGTCTATTGACAACGAAATTTCGTAACTTTTAAATCTTAGAAGATAGGATAGCTTATTTATTTTTTATTACGCTATCTCCAGTATTTTTAAGTATCTATTATTAAATGAAATGGTATAAAAAAATCTACGTATCTATTGCTACTCCACCACCGTCAAACGAACTGGCCATAAGTTACATAAAAATAATGAATAAAACGATCTTGTCCACAATTAAATGCGTTTAATAAATATAATTGGCTTTTAATATTAAGTGGCCCACTTGTCAAAGTCAACTAGAAGGAAAACCAAACAAAATAAGCTCGCTTAGAAGTTATTGAAGCAATAACTTCCAAGAACGCATTAAGCCCATCGCAGCATTGGTGTTTTGCAGCGTGTCAAGTGTAACATGCTGAGTGATTAATGGGAGCGAATGAACGACGGGTTAATCTATATTTATACCAATATAACAATAATTAGAAATGACTCATTTGTTTCCCACATTTCGCTGCCATAGTATTTGTAATAAGTAGCTGTGAAATGTTTCTTAAACGGACACTGGTAGAAATTAAACATTCTACATGTCTGCAAACATGCGCAGATCAGCGAGGTTAGTTTTTCGTTCACTTGTTTTATAATTTATTTGAATATTATGAATTCACCATTTAGGAATGAGAAGAAAAGTTTTAAAGTTAAAAAAATTTAAAGTCCAATCTTAATTCACTATTAACAATTATTAAAATCAAAAGCATAACACAGTTTATTTATTTAACTTTTATAAGTATTTATGAAGAATATCCATGAAAAAAAACGAAACTTGATTCATAAAGTATCTTTTGTTGCTATCACTGATTCGGAATATTACTTCTATCTAACATAGCTAATTGCTTCTAGACGAATCAAAGAAACTCGAAAGATATCTCAAAAGAAAATTTATGAGAGTCTAACAGTAGGAATTTAACAGGTTGGTATTATAAATATTTGACGCAATAAGGTGAAAAATAAAATAATTATATCTTTGACGCAAGCAACAATTTCGGGAGGGTTTGCGTACTTCCCCAGTCTTGAGTGAGTCATAAAGTGTATAAAGGAGCAATTTGGTCCAAAAATAATTTGCGGTGAGTGTATAAAAAAATACGTATAATGATAGATCATTTTTAAGTGCAGAAATTCATGTATTTTACGATGATAGTTCTATTCAGGTAGTTTAATAATACTAGTAGATACGTATCATAGTATGGAGTGTGCATGCTCTTATAATAATATATTTAATCTATATCAAAATTGGTCACATTTCTCATTAGAATTCCAATAATGAATTTCCTACGGAAGAAGGTAAAGTAATGAAGCCCTATTAAGGACATGTATTTCAATTTAATTTCGTGCCTGTTAGATGAGGAAACTAAAGAGATTATGCCCCTGATTGCTACTGTAATTATAAATAAACAACACGTAGATCCTCGTGATATTCATATTAATATAATCAGCCGTATTTAATCTATTTTTGATGTATATTTTAATGCCGTCTGCCCTCAACATTTGTTATCTATGCCTCCATTCAATGTGACGTATTGAAATTTCAAAAAAGCTTTGGCGGTTCAGTGGCTGAGACAACGGATTCGAAAAGTCAGTGTTTGAGACCAGACGAATGTGCAAGATATTATTTTTAGATTTTACAAATTATTCACATAAACACTGCTCGAAACGATGAAACAAAACATAATGAGGAAACTTGTATGTCCAAGAATTAAAAGTTCGACGACATCTGACATCGGCCAATCCGCACTTAACCAGAGTGGTGGAATATGGCTTTAAGTGAAGTCCTGTGTCCCCTAGTAGGGTATGGGGCAGATGATGTACATCTGTTTCACTGATAGATTTTTCTTTAGGGACAAGTAGGTGATCAGCCTTCTGTGTCCTGCCAGACCGAGACATTTTTTTTAGTGCGTCCCCACCGGGAATTGAACCCGTCCTTGGTACAGTGGTTAACGAGTGAGCGTAGGCGGCCTGGATTTGCTGCTGTGAAAACTTAATAGACTGATGATGATGAACAAAACTATTAGCAAAGACAATAAACGTGATTCACTTATCATTACTATTTAATTAAGATTTTTCTAGCAACTCTTATAATATTTTTGTAGCAACTAACAAGCATACGCAAAAACTAGATTATTTTATCGTTCAAACCAATTGTGCTACTTATAACTAAGGAAGCGGTTTTATTTGGTATTTGGTGTATTTTATGTCGTGAGTAATTTAATAATAGCTACCGGATTAATCATACATTATAAAATATGTGCATCATGTATTTATTACTTATAACACGCAATAAGACAATGTAATAATATGTTATGGTTAGCCCATACAAAAAATGTGAATAAACAAACCAGTAGGTAAAATTAAATTTAAAATTGAGAGCTACAAGTTATATTAGACATAAGTAATTCAAAAATAAAAGCTTGTAATAAGAGTCGAAGCGTTAATGGTTGATTGAATAAGATTAATCAACAGTTTTTGATCAGTATAAATTAAAAATATCAATGGCTGTGTCACAGATATATCAAACATTTGATCAATTTGCGCAACGCCTGAGGTTAAGGCGGCGTGATATACAGATGCAGTATTCGTGACCAATCGACGCGATAACATTCTCCGATAGTTTGTTTAATGACGAATGACGATACCCGTGTAAAAAGGTGTTAGCAAATCAAAATAGTGACTGAAATTTCCAAATGTATGTTCGGAACTTGACATTGACAGTTACCCTTTATCATTTTGACAGCAAATAACGTCGACGGTAAATAAAGAGAGCCGTATCGAACGCTCGTAGCCATGGCTGTCAAATCCATCCGGCATTATGTGTCGAACAGAGATATATGCTGGTTGTATTCGTATGTCAAGGCTCACTAATTCGTCTATTTTGCATATTGGCCTTTTAATGATATTGAACGGAACATGTGTAATACATTTTACACTCGACTGATTACAGGCCTGCGACCGCGTGAGAGAGGCCGGACATTGAATAAATTGACTTAATCTGGATTATTGATTGCTTTATTTGTTACGATGATGTTGATAAGTAGGGTCATTTGCAAATTGTAATTAGTAATAAGTTTAATTCAAAGTTAAACAATTACTTTGACTATAATTTTTATTTATTTTAAAAGAACTTGATTTTGCATAAATTGCAACATATTTTAATTGCCGTTTGTGTTTCTACACGTATCCATTTATTTAGAATTAAATAATAAACCAACTCATCTTAAAGCACCATTGAATTAATCATAATAGTATAATTCATTTTCCTTTCTCATGAAACCGTCATATAGTCCAGTAGTTTTAGGTCGATTTAGGCCTGCATTTCGGAAACGTAGCCTACCCCAAAAATATTGTAATTGTTAATAAAAAATGCAAATTATTTATAATTATATATTAAAAAATAATTTAGAAATCATAAATGAGCTGATTTCGATCGGGGCAACCATTTGATTTCAAATAATATTTAATCTGCGCTCGCGCTGCCCTCTATTTCAAAAACGATTCAAAATGAAAAAAAATGTTTGAAACAAAAGTTGTAGAGAATTTAATTTTCTACAAAAATGATAATAAATACAATTGGCATAAAAGCCACTGGAAACGAGATATTGGCAAAAAACGTGCATAAAGTCGGTTTTTTTGACTTTTGACCCCAAATTTTTGAACTTGCGGACGGAGAATCATTGGTGAATTTTGAGACTACTTTTGTCATGCCAACATACAAGTATATACGAATTTACAGCTAGGTAGGCCACGTTTCCTAGGTGAACCCCCTAAAATGACTGGACTAATACGATACGGTGAGCATTATTTAAACACTGACGCGATGTCTCAACTTCAACAATATATTATTCGCTATATAGTGGTAGGTAATAATTAGGTAAAGTTTCATTGTAAAGTTTTAGAGCAATAGAGTATAAATCTATACTGATGTTATAAAGCTGAAGAGTTTATTTGGTTGAACGCGCTAGTGTCAGGAGCTAATTGTCCGATATGAAAAATTATTTCAGTGTTAGATAGCCCACTCATTGAGGAAGGCTTTAGCTTATGTAACATCAGGTACGTGGGTAAAACCGCGGAGCACAGCTTAGTAAACAAATAAACTGCTTACTTGTACAATTGATGCGACGAGCAGCCCAAAGCACAGGGCAATGCTGGTGACCTGCGGCACATTGCTGTCAGATATCGCGATGCACGCGGCGACACCAATGGAGGTGAGGAGGAACGTGCCCATCAGCTCGGCGAGCAGCTGCCTCCAGATCAGCTTGTTGTCTGTGACATCGGAGAGCCCGATGACGGAACTCGTCCCTATAAGAAGTATAGAAATTAGTTGAAAAATTATAGTTATTGTTATTAGTCGTTCCCTACTTATTGTTGACAGACACTCAATAGTTATGCAGTACCCTCGTCTCCGCAAGTCACAGCACTGCCTTACTATTAAGATTTTCTGTAATATTCAAGAATTGCATAGTTACCTCGTATTAGTCGCCCCTTGAGTAATAAACAGAAGAAATAATACAAGAACTATAATATGATTTCTACATTACAGAATTATAAGGTATAGGGCGAAGGTATAGCATATTAGGTATTAGGGCGAGGTTTTGAGTTAAATCCAATAGTGAAAATCTTAAAAGCACCGTTAAGATTTATAACTTTTTGTTATTAATTATTACGTTGTGAATTTTATTACGTTGTTGTGAACTTTAAATATATCTAAATAAACGAATATTTTTGTAAATTGTGACCATAAACCACGCAAATCGCAACAATAACTTATTTCGTTTTTATTCACACTCACTCATCAAAAATATTTATGTTAACAAATAAACGTAGTTTTATCGTCTTTTAATAAAAAGCCTTTAGTAAAGAATAAATAAGTGCCTAAAGAGGTACTATGCAGTCTGGTTAGTATATACGCCTCTAGCATAATTCGGCCAATATTCATCCTTGGTTTCGCTACAGTACATAGTAACTACTACTTCACAGTGTAAGTAAATGTTGAGTCTTAATAGATTATTATAATATTATCAATAAAATTATATATATGACTTTTTATATTCTATTTTTCTACAACAATTTGAATAGGAATACAACGTAAAAGCAACATTACTAAACAATTAGTAGATAACATTGATAATAATATGTAAATAATATAAAACAAATAAGAAACGTTAAGAACACGGTCAAGTACGCTCAAATATTGAAATATTAAATACAACAGAATTGCTTTATACTGATAACAATACGCAAATGAATATATCCTATGTTGTTCAAACGAAATCACACAGACTGGTGGTTATTAAAAGAAACTTTGAAATAAGGTACAAATGAATGATTCATTTTATTATTATTATATTATTATATATATACGTATTACCTAATAATTATTTTATACTAAAACCTCTTTCGAAAAAATAAAGTACTTAACCAATGTCGATTTATTGTTTTCAATCTTGTAGAAGTCGTACTCACTTGTCACCAGCTTCTCACTATATATTTTTATGCACATAATAAAATAATGTGTATAATTTTATTACTATAAAACATTCTTACAATATATTTATAAAAATGGTAGTAATTATATATATAAGAGTATATAAAGAGCGTTATCTCTTAGTTAGACGTTTTATTAATTTTAAATATTTATAACAAGGATAGCTCTAAATTTCAACGGATTCCAAAAAATACAGCTAATCAGTAAAAATAACAACTGATGGCAAAACTTTCTCTTTAATACCCCTTTACAAGTTTTTTATTCCTATTTACTGCAGTAAATGTCTTAAAAATTAAATAAGAGTTACATCTTTAAATACTCTGAATGTTTATTATTTGATCTGGTTCTAAAATATTTAACAATGATCTATGTAATATTTACATAATTTTAATTTAATTATTGGTATTAAAAAAAAAGCATGCCCAACTTACTTTTCTGCATGTCATCCATAGCGTAATCAGTTTTCATTTTGAACAAAAGCACTTTTAATGGAACCCCGATTCACGATCTCACAGTTGCGTCAAATAACAAAATTGTATAATTGATCGTGGCGCGTTAGATTGAAAATTCGAACGAGATGAAAATGCGCCGTGTACACCACCTTTCTGTGTCGCTACAAAGTGTTGAGTGTGCGCTTGCGCCGGACGGGGATGACAGGTGATACAAAGTGCAGCGGACTTTTATTTTGAATTTCTTGTAATGTTTACAAATTATACGGCAATTGGCTATTCGAGCCGCGGCCGGCGTACGAGCGGAATACGCGTTTTGACCATTCCAAAGGTAATGCTACCAATTTAGCGCGCGCCAATTTACCCAAATTTTTTCGCATTGATTTTTATGGGCTGTTCCGCTTTTGAACTCTTTTGGCAAACTCCAGTTGGTTTATAAAATTACAGTAAACAACAAAAACATAATTTTGAATTTATTAAATATTATTTTATCTGTAGCACCTGCTTAAGCGTTTTGATAGTTATAATCGGAACGCTTTTCAATTTTACTTATTAGAATATAAAAGATATAATAATATAAAATATAAATAAAATTAAGAGAAGCTTTCTCAAAGGTATTGTGGTGAAATCATCTCAGGAGGATAACCTGGTTGGCAGAGAAACAATGTTCTCGTGCCAAATGTTTTTCCTTACTTCCTCGAAATGGAAATCTCGAAATCTCGTGAAACTGACTAGTTTTATACTAATTTAAATGAATTCGTTGAACCCGCTCCGAAATATTCGTTTTAGAAATTATCTTTCTTCATCGAACGCGAAACTCAAAGCATAGACTCGTTAAAATCTTCTATATCTAATATATAAAATTCTCGTGTCACAGTTTTCGTTGCCATACTCCTCCGAAACGGCTTGACCGATTCCTCTGAAATTTGGTAAGCATATTGGGTAGGTCTGAGAATCGGCCAACATCTATTTTTTATCCCGATATTCCTACGGGATACGGACTTACGCGGGTGAAACCGCGGGGCGCAGCTAGTAATACTATATATCTACGTTACAAATAACTTCATATCGAAATCCCGTCTAAAATATCAAGATATTAAAAACTTTCCACGTCTTCACTGGTATTTTAATTCGAAAGATCACATCAGAACTAACAAACGGCAATTTGATTTAATTAAAAATCTAAACTAACCACGTACATTCTCATCTGAGAGATCATCTATCAACTTTTTATTGACGCATCTTAAGATCTCGGAAAACATAAGTATTACATAAGATAATGGAATTACACAAAATTATGCAGCAGAATATCCGATGATAAAATGTACGGGGATATTAAAAGGACATTCGCCCTGGAGAGATCCAGTCTCGAAACCTGTCCGCTGGTTGTTTTGTTTTGCGCTTCTGTAACATGGAATATCGGTTTATTGCGTTATTAAGCGTTCACTAAATTTATTTCAATCGATATGCATCAAGTACAAGGTCGAGCCCTCATGATAGCTGCCAACCCTGCCAGAATGAGATCACTGATAACTATGCTAATCATTTAGAAGACGACTTAATTAAGACTTTCGAACATAAAACTCTCTCAGCGTTGTTTTCATAGCCAGCCAGGATTACTGGTAACCATAAAATACATTTATAGCGGTGTTATCGGCTGTAAAAATTCAGTAGTTGCAATGTATGTTTTGCGATAAGAGCGGACCGGTGTTGTCTCAACCTCGGCTTGTTAAAACAGTGAATGTTTGTTCGCCACACTTGGGAGATAGGCAAAGCAATATAAGTGTTCGCTATAAAAGTTGTATGACGCCAATACTTGCTCTCTACATTTTAGCCAAACGCCATAACCTTCTATTCACTTTTCCTCGTTTCGATGAACGAATAGCAATTTGACAAATTTTCAACGCAAATAATCGTTCTTTTTTTTAACTTTATCTCTTCAATTAATTATAGCAGCTACGGAAACGTTTTTATACCTTATCTTCTTCCTGCTTTGTTATTAGACAAGGGATATATAAATTTGTGTATTAAAATAGTTTAAGAATTTAGGTTAGATTTTTTATGTTGTAATAGAACCATATGTGTATAAGTAAGTATATAGCATAATAAACTGATTAATAACTAAACGTATATTTTTAACAACACGGGAAATGTGGCAGTTATAACACAGATAACATAATACTACAATAGTAGTTATAGGTAGTAGATAGCACCTAACTCAGTAATAGTGTAAATGAAGTGACCAAAATCGTTATCAGTATTTTCTGTAAAAGGTGCGATGATAACACAACGGCTACCATACTTATTAACGCTTTTATGTTGATGGATCGTATTCGAGTGCTAGTTTTATTAAATAAACCAAATGCTCCGAAATTGCTAATGTTATAAATCTATATGGCCATTTTAATTAGTTTGGTTCAGTTTCTTGATGCCTACAAGTGTAGGTATTGCTTAAATAATTTATTTATCTAATTGTACTGTGAAAGTTTATGTAGCCAGGAACGCTCTTGATTTAAATTAATTGCCTATATCTATGTACAGAGAACAACTTAAAGTCAAAAATGAACTATTCAAAAAGCTAACAATTAGTAATGAGCTGTATATGTGATAACAAAATAAAACATTTATTTAAACAATACAAAACAGAACATGGAAGCAAGAACGTGGAAAAATTATAGCGACCGTGACAATGACAGTCGCGCTTGGACGCTAAACAGCTAAATTGATATCTCGGCAACCTACTGCCGACGTTCTATGTAATAATATGTAATGATCTTACGAATGCGGTATAAGCACTTATTTAACCTCAGTTTTGTTATGTGAAAATTGGGTCATAGGATATGTCTTATCATAAATAGCTTAATGCAACGCGGTAACACAAATTTGTTGAAAGAACTGATACTTTTTATATACATATTTATTGTGTTCCCTATGATTTTTAAGCTCATCAGTTGGTGTTTCACTGAGCCTGATAAGATGCCTACATATGCTAGTTTCTCTAAGCTGTATTATAGTTTATGTTATCTGTGTCTATATGCATCATCTGTGGATAAGCTTGTAACAAATTTGATAATTAATTGAGCTTTGGAAAAAGAAGATTTTAATAAGAAATTCTAGAACCTTCCAAAACAAAGCCGACAAATTTATTGAAACAGTATTTGTCTATACACAACACAATATAGCTGATTATATAAAAAATTCGTGTTTCGTAAACATAACCTAAACCCTCACGGTGTCGGCGGCGTATCAAACACTGTTACAATGACAAAGCCTTGGTATGTGTCACTCTGTTTGTGCAGTTTTCTCTGCAAGTTGTGAGCGATAACGATAAGAAGATTTATAAATATGGCAGTGAATAAATCGCTTGCCCTTGTCGTAATTAAATTTTTTCATTGTGTTATGTGTTTTTAGGAAATTGATAAACTTAAATTCCGTTTACAATAGTTGTGGGAAATTTAAACAATATGTTTTAGCTTTATTCTACCTTTAGGCTATGTGTACCTTTATCAACCCAGGTGACTATATATGTCAATTCCTACGATAACAATTACCATGTTTGCATTAAAATAGCACAGATTACTAAATAATTACTACGTGAAATAGTAAAATGATAAAAAATTAGGTATATAGGTAAGCTCTGTAAAAAAAAAATTAAAAGACATCTAAAAATATTGAAAAAAAAATTATACATTTTTCTGTTAGCCTCATAAATGGGAGTATTTCAAAAGTTCTCGCTATATTCTGTAACTTGGTATATAATTTACTACCACGAATACGTTATTATTTTCACTACCACGTCGTTATTATGTAAATTTTGTGATACGTTTATATTATTCATATTTATATTGAAGTATGCTATTGTATTATAATAATATTAAATTAAAAATAAAATTTTATCCTTAAGAAACATATATTTATAGTATATATATAGCAGTCTACCATAACGATTTTTTTCAAATATACAAAAAAAGGACGTACTGGTCATGAATGACGTATAATTTCTAGATTATTCTTTATCAAATAAATTACAGACGTCGACCCGCTCATTTCCATCTGATTATCATTCTAGGAACAACAGAGAACAATGGTACATCATACAAAAAATAAACAAATTACCTATCTACGTACAGCAAGGTCTCAGTATATTGTATTTCAATGTAGGTAATTTATATTTATGAGTCGAAATATGTAAATCCTTCGAACACGGAAAATCAAATGACTTTTTTACGGCGCTTTAGGGACTCGTGCCTTTAGAAAATACGTTATTGTGTTTTTTGTAATAAATCCTTCATCAATATCTTTGGACAAGTTAAAATTGCTAAAATATGGATGAAAGCATGTTTAAATGTGTTAATTGAAACTAAATAGTAGTAAGTAAGTACCTACAGATTATAGATGCTATTTTAAGGTTTCTTGAAACACAACTTTAAAACTAAAAAAAACAACTAAAAGATACTTATATTCTTACGTACATAAACATAATTGGAGCGTTGAATAACTTCCTAGTAAATGTTATAAATATTAAAATGAATGTTTGGGAAAATAACCATGTAGGTACTGCAGGGACAGTAGCTCCGCCACCAGCAATATATCTTCTAAGAAATTTCGAAATAAAACCGCACTCATGGATAGAAACTGACTCTTATATCTATAAGCATAAGGCCCTTATTCGCGATGAAAAAATCATAGATTATTTGATCTGAAATCGTGATTAAAGTTGGCACGAAGCACGGGTTCCAATGAAGATAAAGACCTGAGTCACTGGAAAGACCTGAATATTAAATTAAGAATATAGCAACGTGGGTAATTTAAAAAAATACTAAGTTTTCGGACCTTAACTAGGTACATAGTTTGACGCTTATAATATGTATTTTATTTTTCAAATAAATATAATTTAAAAAACTAAAAACAAACTTTTCAAACTTGCTTTTACACCAGGGTATACATACGTAAGGAAATTAAATAGGCCTTGCGATCGTAATCAGGTTAATAAGATAAAGTAATTATATTATTGTATTACCATCGATCATTGATAAGTGTATAAATTTTGAATAAAAATTGTCCGTTTAAAGTGGGTCAAAATCGAGACTAAAGGAGTCGGTTACATACAAACATAGGTACAGGTTATAAAAGTGTGATTAAAACAAGTTTAATTTATACGTGAAAAAAACACTTGCGGTTTTTAATTTTAGTTTAGATTTAATTAAAACTAATAAACTCAAATGGAAATAACAATTTAAAGGAGGATTTATAGTCATTAAATGATGTCAATTTATTTATACAGCACCAATACTTCATAAACTAACCAAAAAGGATGCTTTACTAGGATACTTTACTTTACTTTACTTTTTATTATTTATTCATTTATTTTCTCAAAATGGCGCGACATTGCTTTAAGAATTTTCATTAACCATATACGCCTTTATATCTTTATTATTCCAATGAAATGAGGTCCATATTGTAAATCTATCCATATTGTATATCTAATGGGGACAGAATCATGACACCGTGATTCTAGCCTTGTCTTAACCAATTTTCGTTGGCTTTGTATTTATTTTGAGTATACCCCTACTGAGAAATTGAATATTGTGTTTGATTATAGGCGCATAGGCACTACAATGACGCACTTTTAGGTTTTTTATTCGAATCATCATCGTTATTATGTTAAAGAGAAAGCTGCATCGTTCTCGTGGATAAAGATTACATTCTTAGTCAATAAAATAATAAATATACCCAATCTAATCAGACTTTTTTAATATCTAGAAAGTCAATGGATGCTAAATATTAATACCTAGGTTACATCACCATTGCTTTCACTTGTCTAATATTAAATTAACACTGGATTATATACCATTTGCCAGGTGTATTATTATGCAAAACAATGGATCATTAAGATAGAGCTACCCACGTATTGAACATCTATGATTTACTATTTTCTTCGCCTATCTGAGCTATTTATCACTGTTTTAAATAAACTTCCGTAGTAAAGACACAACGTTATTTTATAGATATTTTTTAAAATTCGACAAGTACTAATGTTATATACTAATATTATAAAGCTGAAGAGTTTGTTTGTCTGTTTGTTTCTTTGAACGCACTAATCTCTGAGATTACTGGTCCGATTTGAAAAATTTTATTTTAATCTATTTACTCGTATTTTTAAAAATGTGCGCTATAAAAGCATATTTTTATAGAAATATAAAAAAAAAGTATGATTGATCTGTAAACACAGCCACAGCAGGGTTAAACAAGACAATAAGTATTTTTATAGAATAATAGGTATATGTGATTTCATTTAAATACTAGCTTTTCGCCCATGGTTTCGACATCGTAGTCAAAGGAAAATTGGCGTAGCTGCCGTTCCAGGATAAAACCTACTCATTCTCGTTTGTTAGATCTCAATCTATATCTGTATCAAATTTCGTCTAAATCATTTCAATGGTTTAGGCGTAAAGAGGCAGACATACAGAGTTACTTTCGCATTAATAATAATAAACGGGATTTCAAACAAAAACTACTACCTTAGATGCACATAATAGACACCGAAACGACATGAAGCTTATGTCATACATAACTGTATCTCGTACGAATCGCGTGTAATTCCATACATCTAAACACTGTTTACATCACCTACGCAGTACAAATATAAATTGCCGGCTATTGGCCTGCTTTTTGCGATCTCTGTTATTAGACCTCATTTTCCAACTTTGACTTTACTTAATATTAACGGAACGATCTTGGCTTTGTACATCTATTTAAGTATTGCATTTGTTTTATATCTATTTGTACCCCTAAAGTTTAAAAAATTACCCTAACTTCAGACTGCAGATTGGCTCATTGTTAAAATTTGTAATTAAAATAATCATCAATTGTATGTTATGAGAGTACACGAGAAACAATCAGGTGTAGTTTCTATAATGTTTAAATTTTTTAAACTAAAACAGAATAGTGTATTTATTGTTTACATATTATTTTTCACATAATTTTCTTCTTCTTATAACATACTTTTATAATAAATATGCATTTTTGCTAACACAAAAATAATATAGGGGTTATTGACATTGATACCACATCATAGTTATTAATTTCCATAATAATACATTCTAATAAATATGTTAAACTGCTTTGACAATATAAGTACCAATTGTAACGATATTATTCAATATTTACCAGTAAAACCTGAATGCTGAAAATAATCTTTAATAGCAACACTGGCTTTCAAATAACAATGAATTCTATTCTAACGTATATACGTAAAAATGTCGTTCATTATTATTTTTCCAGCCGTGACCCGGTACCGTCAACAAATAAGGTTAACAAGCGTATTTATTCGTCGAAAGAAATAGTAGGCGAGCTTACTTGTCAAGTGCAGTACAAAGGATGTGCAAATAAAAGTTCGTGCGTTCGTGTTATTGATGCAATGAAACAATCGCGTGGGATAATACTTATCTGCAATCATCTTAGAATTCTCGAGAACCATAACATAATAATTTTGCCGACGTAACTGGGTGTATGGTAAAATCGTTTTGTTAGCAAATTTATATGATATTTAAGATGGTTTCAGAGTACTTACGGATATATTAAAGTAATTGTAAGTACATCTGTAAATATGTTAGTATTATTTTACATAGTATATCGTATTGGACCATTTAAAATAATCGACCGATAGTTTATAACAAGGTGTCGCAGTTTAATGTAAATTCTGTAGTTCATTTATATATGAAAAGTAAATGAGGTGACAATTATTAGTACTGCAAACATATCAATGAATGTAAAAATCAATAAAAAAACACTTCCAAGCGCTTATCTTGTTTGTCGAGATAGTTCAGAAAGGCAGCATTGCAAATATTTTTAGGGTTACGTATCGAAAGGGTATACACGACCCTATTACTAAGACTTCCCTGTACCTATGTCTATTTGTTGACTATGTATGTCTACTAGTTGCCCTTAAGATTTTGCTTCGAAACGCTTTATGTCTAGAACCCGATTTTTTAGAATAAGTATTGAAAAAAAAAATAGTTTGGTGTTAATAATTTTTAACAGAACCGTCTTCATATTGCCAGAACTAGACCTAATGTAAATGGGATCACAAGGCATGCTCTAGGTATCAACTTTCAAATAAAAAGAACCTTAAGAAAAGGTTCACCCAGTAAAAAGTTATGAATTAACAAACACAAAAAAATATGTTTGAATTTATAACCTCCTCTTTTTTTAGTTGGTTAATGATTGCACTGCTTACGAATATGATGCTATATTACCTACCGAGTAAGGTGGAGCATACTTATTATAACAATTGCACACAAACAACAATACAAATTATCTAGTATTTACATTATGACTCATTCAAATGATTTATGCATCTATGGAAGACCGATTATGTCACTTCTTACGTATTTAGATTTAAGATTAATTATATAAACGAGATGAAGATTGTTTACTTTGAAATGTAATTCATAGTTCGCAGTAACGTCGAATTCAAACTGACTTGATTGCACTTTATGTTTATCATTATAAGGTACATAATGCCGATCACATTCACGAATACAAAGACTCACAAAAGTAGATTAAATTTGCAAATCCATAATATTATAAAACTGAAGAGTTTCTTTGACGCACTAGTCATATAACTTCTGGTCCGATTTGAAAAATTCTTTCAGTGTTAGATAGCCCATTTATTGAGAAAGACTACAGGCTATATATGTACCACGGGCGAAGCCGGGGCGGACCACTAGTGTCTTTATTTTATATTCTAAACATTTGCACATTGCGCGAATCTGAGGGCGTGATTGACCCGGATGAAAATAAATTTTAATGCACTTTAGAAACTAAAGGACTGATACTAACATAATGTATTTCTTATTATTTAAATAATCTTAAGTTTTTTTTAATTACACAATCAAGAACAGAGCATTAGCATTATATATCGACGTCTAGGGAAAGGGAGCTTGCTTTCACGTTTAATCCTTTCACTAAATCTACTATATTGACATAAAAGCGTAATCGCAACCTAGTTTCTTTGATATAAAGTTGCTTTTACAATGTCGATGAATAAAAATATATGATTGATGTTACAATAACAAAATACGAGCTTCCGCATACCTCCTAATTAGTCTTTGTAATGTTCAATAGTACAATTATTTCTCAATGTAATTGTGCTTCAAGTCAAATAAAATTATCTTCAATTGTTATTATCTTCATAGGATGATACTAATCTAAAGCATAACATTTTAAAGTTACATTACTCTCATAAGCGTCAAATCCGTAACTATATAATTGTTTTTAATATAGGATAGACAATCGAAGAGATTCATTTCGCTTGCGAAGGGTTAGAAATAGTGTCAATCGGAATATTTGCTCACAAAGACTACCTTAATCAATATCCAAATCTTTGTAAAAAATACTGGTAAATTTGGTGAACACTAGCATTGCATACAATGCGAATCATTAAATATCAAAATAGTCGAATAACAGCATCAAAGATTCTTCTCAATTCGTCTAACAAAAATGTTCAAACGACACACAAAAACATACGTTTATGAAATAAATCATCCAGTTTTTTCAAGACCTTGATTCCAACTCAGCCCTGAGATCAGTGTAATGTCGAGACGTGTGTTGGATCTTCTTGATACGCCACCGATTTGCGCATGATATATTTGCGCTTTTATAGTCACGATCGAATTAATAATTTATAACTATCAATTACATAATAATGGCTCAAATGATAAATATCGTCGGAATCAGATCACACATCAGAAAACATGTAAAATAATAAAAATAAATTTCGCAAATGGAACATTCGTTACAAAATTGTCATCCCATGCAAAAACAAGCTACGTAAGTGTTTTATTTTTTATACATGTCTGAATATAGATAAATAAATGAATGAAAATAAGAATGCATTTGAAATTGAAACAAAACATATTTGACTAGACGTCAAAATAACGTTTAAGACTAATTGTTAGGTATTAACATAAAGGTATTTCTGAAACAGTAATTAAATAGCGAATCTGAGTATAATTACATAATTACGGGTTATCCCGACGATGTCGGATGTGGATTAAATTGCTAAAATTAAACAATAGAATGATGCCTAACAATGAGAATTGACGCCATGCTTGGTGGCTGTTACAAAAATAAAATAAAAACACAAATTTTATAATTTATCCACGACCTGAACGAAATTCATCAAACCGAAACAATCCAATAAGAATATATCTTTAAAACTCACAGTTAGTACGTGGTTTTTGTAATACTTCGCCATCAGTGTTTTCTTGCATTTGATATCCCGAGCTTGATTCTTGACCAATCATTTTGTTTAATTAGCTATTAGATATAATATTAATACGTAAGTACAATGGCCGGCACGTTTTTTCGCGACCGCGTGTAACGTTCTAATAATTATGTTATAAACTCAATTGGTAGTTGAGTAAAAAAATTATATACCCTCTTTAAAAAATTGTTCCGTACACGCATGACATGATTATGTTTTGTACTTATTGATATTCGTAACGTTCATTTATCGATTTTAAATGTGCTAGAAATGTATATGAGAAAGAAATTATCTTCACAAATACCATGAAAATAACTACAAATAATGAGATAAACAATACCGAAGCTTATTTATAAAATATTTCACCAATTACTTCGTCATTACTTCGTGCGAGTTCCATGCAATGACATGCGATGTTATTATTGATCCCATGAATGTACCTGACGAATAAAAACAAAAAACCCAAACAACAATAAAAAACAAAATACAAGTACATTTTTAAAAAGCCATTGTGACATTACATAGTCTTTTGCGTAAAACTTGCTATGCAGTGCGACAAAGTTGTAAAAGTGCATATTGCATATAAGACATCACAAAATTGCTTGACCCCATGCGACCTTACCAATAAGGGGCACTCGCGAAGCCCTAGTGGGCGGTGGAGCTGGGCGCTCTGCTGTGGGGTTGGCATTGCCGGATTCTAAATCTGTAACCATATATTTGTATAAGTAATATAATTTACACTAGGTGTGACCCGCGGTTGAAACCGCGTAAGTTCGTATCCCGTAGGAATATCGGTATAAAAAGTGCCTATGTGTTATTTCAGTTGTCCAGCTATATGAAGCAAATTTCATTGCAATCGGTTCAGTAGGTTTTGCGTGAAAGAGTAACAGACGCACACATACATATGCATCCATCCTCACAAACTTTCGCATTTATAGTATTATTATTCGGCAATAGATGTCAGGAAGAGTCATAATAAATTGGGACTACTCAAACGCCTCCTATTTGTTGAAAAAGTAAGTTTAAGTCGATAAAACACGAATATGACATTTTCTAAAAAAGATTACTAGCTAGATCGATTTATCGCCCCCGAACCCCCTATATACTAAATTTCATGAAAATCGTTGGAGCCGATTCCGAGATTTCAATTATATATAAATATATATATATATATATATATACAAGAATTGCTCGTTTAAAGATATAAGATAAAGTATTAATATAATTATTCCCATTATTATTGTTTAATATATAAATGAAATGCATTTTATTGCTTTTACGCCATCTTGTCAAAATGCTTCAAAGCAATCTGCTTAGATTGCTATTAAATATAATTTTAATTATACATTCATTCAATCATTACCTCATTGTACTTCTATGGAGTACGCCGTTCTCTTGACGGGCATTTGTGACAGATAAAACAATTAGTCTAATAACTCGTACACTACAAAAGTTCTAAAAATTATCCTCTAGACTGAAGACTGATGTATCCTGCGTGAGCTCAGTAACAATGCGTCAATCAAAATAACTGAGTTACAAATCACACTGGGGAATTGAAAATTCGAGTCCATCGTAGACAATTCGTCTTTAAGTACCCACTGCGCTTCCCTCAAGTCATGCATTATAGCTAGCGCCAGTACTATGTTATTTTCCCTGGCTTTTCGCCAGATTTACGTTGATATTAATGTCTCTTAAATCGTCGTACACATAACTGAGCGTTTACTGCTTTATGGACGATATAAATTATGTTGATTGTTATTAAGTTTGTCATGACGACGCTAGTACGTGGCAGAATTAAATAAACATTGATACTGGCTATTGGCATTATTTAAATTTTCTCCAACATTTATTACCGCGAATAATACTGAGAAAATGTTATTATTAAGTTAATAATATAGATTGTTATTAATGAATTCATCGTGTTTGCGCGTTTTATTTAACTAAATGTAGTGTAGTTTGGAAATAAATGAAATCGTCAATTTATTATAATTCTTTGTTTAACTATTTTTTTACATAGTCTATTTTTAACAATCTAGTTGCAACTCGTGTTAGTATAATTATGTTGAAATTTAAATATGAATATTATTTTCCCAGATATGAGTCATGATCTTTTAAACATATTTAAATACGTTAAATATAATTCACAGAATTTTAAAGGAACTCGGATTCTGACCACCCATTTCATGGGAATTACGTACCTACATAAATAAATGCGTCATTCGGATTTATAAGAATTATTTACATATTTTATAAATAATGCAGACAACTGATTGGGCTCAATGACCACAACTAAGCTAGGGCCTTACACTCAGACAACTTTCCTATCCGCGATAATTCTTTTGCGGTCGCTGTAATATGAGATTTAAGAGTTATATTCAATAAGGAAATAGTGATACAACATCATAAATTAGCATTTCCTACGTACTATTTTGACATATCGCTCTAATTAGTACCTATAGTTTGTATCGCAGTTATATATATATATTATTAATAACAAAACGTTATTGGTGATTTTATTTAAATTTATACATACGATGTGTATGTATGAGTAGACTGACATAAAAAATAATTATATTTATATACAATAGAACAAAGAAACTCCTCCTTTTTTAAGTCGGTTACAAAACCACTTTCAATGTGGATTCATTTCACAGCAGTTCCAATTATAGCACTTATCACCTTAATATATGAGCGCAATTAATTACAAAAAACGATTAATTTAATTGACTTATTATGTGCAAATAAGGTATGAAATGTAATAAATGATTGAGATTACTGTGACAATTAACGCAAAAATGCAATAAAGTTTTTATGTATTGTTACGTAGTACCTATCGTATTATGTTATCTGTGGTAGTACATTGTTTATGCAGGGTTCGAGTGTTAACCTCACACTTGTTATTTTTTATGTATAATTAAGTCAAGATATGCTTATTCTCGAGATACATTTAAACTTTTGTGGAAAACCTATAGTTACTTTATAGATATATGGACAATGTCAAATTAGAATACAGTTGCCTAGTTACTAAGAAAAGAACGTTATTTTAAAAGTAGATATAAATACTAACTAATAGTAACCTAGTACCTTGCATCCAATCTTAACCTTAATACTCGTATATATCGTATTATATATATAAAAATCCTGTGTCATGATGTATGTTCCCAGTGAACTCTTCACAAACTCAACCGATTTTGATAAAAAAAAAAAAAAAATTGCATTTTATGTGCAATTTGGTCCAACTTAAGATAAAGGATAGTTTTTATTTCGATTAATTATACCAATAATATATATAATTTGTAATCTAAATATTTTTAATTATTACTCAGCCACAGCAATTAAATCACTCAACCAGTTTGATCTAACTTAAAATATAGGATAGTTTATATAATTTTAATAATGATAAATGACTACCCGGGTGGAGCCGTGCGTGAGCGTGCAGTTAGTTAGTCATCTTATAAGTTAGGTAGCTATATCTTCATATATATAAATATCTTCTAAGTTGGATCAAACTGCACGTGTGCACATTTGATTAAAATCTGTTGAATAGTTTAGGAGTCCATCGCGGAAAAACAATGTGAAAACTAATTTATATATATTAAGATTTTAAACCTTTAAACATTTTGCTCATACGATTAACTTCTATACATAAAGCAATTGTGTATTGAATCGACTTTAAAAGCTATTCACATTAGCAACCCTACTGGCATTCATCAATACCTTAACCAGATCAATTGAATACTATTTATAGCCTATAACAATTATCTCTTGTATTTTGGTAGGCGGCCAATTATGTAAATTGTTCTTGAATTATAAACACCTATTCGAATGATAACACAAATCAGTTCAATTGGCTAGGAATATCCAACAGCTCTTTATTAATAATGAACGGAATTCATTTCTTATGGTGATTTTCATCAGTATAAATTGTAGTTATACTCGGAAAAATATGAAGTTGATATAATGTAGATACCTACCTTCAAAACGGCACAAATATATTAACAAAGACAAAAGTATAAATTTATTTATAAGACGTAGATATGCGTATTATTTAAAACAAACAAATAAAATGGTAAAAGTTTTAAACATGTAATATATCAATTCAAAAGTGCTTCTATAGGAAGTCTAGTAGATTGAATAAATGTTTGAGTTTGAGTTTGAGTTTGAACCTCCTCTTTAGTTTCGAAATATGTTTTTACTTTTTGAATGGTTTCAAAAAGCTGCGCATTCTTGACAAATAAGTATAAGTCATGATACTCGTATATACATACAAACCTTCCTCTTCCATCGCTTTATCTCATAAAAAACCCATCAAAATCTTTTGCGCAATTTAAAGATACATACAGACACACAGACACGGCGGAAAGTGACTTTGTTTTATACTATGTAGTATATACATATTTATGTGTGTCAATATAAATGTAAACCTATTTTACATCGAGCAGAAACTAAACATACGTAACAACCTACTAATGATACGGATAAAGATTGCTAATTGTAAAAATTAATATGAAAGAATCCACATCTATTATTATCAATTAATCATTACGGATCAAATACATGCCTAACCTTTTTAAATACATATGCTAAATAAAACCCATCTCGATTCATCCATCGATTAAACATGCGTAGTTGTAGGAATCACCACACTTTGAGTGGAATACAAATTATTGTATCCTTATTTATGAGTTCATGCATTATTTACTATTTTGAGCATTTAATATATTAACATATTTGAATACCTTTACATGCGTTTGTTAATGTGTTATTTCCACTAGCTGGTAACGACACGACAATAAATTTAATTGATATGAAAATGTATTAGATAAGTTTTAGTGTAGTTTTATTAGCAGCTCATAAAAATTATTGAAATATTCACCTAGTACGATTATACAATTATCATACCTATCTATAAAATAATACTGCTTAATATCATTTGTGACTAACATAACAATTTATAGTAATACTAGCTGCGCCCCGCGGTTTCACCCGCGTAAGTCCGTATCCCGTAGGAATATCGGGATAAAAAATAGATGTTAGCCGATTCTCAGACCTACCCAATATGCTTACCAAATTTCAGAGGAATCGGTCAAGCCGTTTCGGAGGAGTTTGGCAACGAAAACTGTGACACGAGAATTTTATATATATACTAGCTGCACCCGGCAAACGCTGTTCTGCCTTACTCTTATCATTTAGGGGTATGAAAAATAGATGTTGGCCGATTCTCATAGATACCGGATAAGCACAAAAAATTTCATCAAAATCGGTCAAGCCGTTTCGGAGGAGTTTGGCAACGAAAACTGTGACACGAGAATTTTATATATTAGAAGATAAAGCTATTTTCAACTGACGTTCCCTTTATTAACGGCTATTTTCAAACTTGGAGTGTTAACTCAACCTCCGCCCAGCGTGGAGGTAACACCTACGGACGTCCACCTTTTTTATAAAAAAAAATCCTATGCTAAAAAATAAATAACTATACAACTGCGGATGGTTTACCAATTCTAAGAATGAGTCTGAGGTGTTGGAAATGTGAAGTTACACACAAATTTACACTCTTATCTGATATTTTACGATATAACTATTAGTCTAAAATAATTTCAGTCACATTGCCGTATCGTTAACTATGCCAATACCCTTCCATTTCTCACTTAAAAATTAACCTCCGTTTATCTACGTAAAGCAAACTCACAGCGAACATTACTGAGAATTCGATTTTTTACTATCATCAAATTATAAAACCCTTTATATTTTTTCCTTATTACATTATGCACATATGTATTGAAATACCCAATTATAATTTTGTTCGAACACATGCATGTTGGTAACAATAACGTACCATGGTTGGTTTCAACCAAGATTGCATTGTCATCCTGGTCCTTTTCCATACCAGATGAACAGTTTTCGTATAATAAAGAAGTTGGGGCGTCTGTGAATATAAAAATGTTATGTTTGATTTTTTGCGTTCACTGCGTCATTTTTGAGTCGAGCACGCTTAAGCACGAATTGTATATAGAGAATACCGGCGTGAAATAATAGCATACGAATGCTACTGTGTTTAGTACGGTGATTAGGGAGCCAGAACATTGTTTCATTTTCCTCACCCTTTCTAGTCCACTCCTTATTTTCTGACGTTTATCCTATCCTTATACTCTTTAAAATATGGCAACGCATTCACAGAGGCACTATCTCTGCAATTTTTCATGGACGTTGGAGATCACTTACTATCAGGCGAACCATCAGCTCAGTTAACCGCTGTGACGTAAAAAAGGCAGCATTTATATTTTTATTTTTTTTTTTAATTTTGTGGTGTAGTCCCAAATGAAAATGTCTCCTCTAGACTCGTACAATATTAAGAAACTGAACAAAAAAATTCTCATAAATCGTTATAATTCATTTTCAGCTTGAATATAAAATGATTTGGGCTCAAAATATTTAGTAACGAAAAATTAAGATTTCCTTTTTAATTCGTTAATTAATTAATAATACTTGTTTGTATTATATCTATTGATAAGTAAACATTGATATCACTTTACACACGATTCTTATCATGGTACGTGAGTTTTACTACTGAGATTATCCTAAACTCATAAGAATATTAATCTAGAACTATTTAAATACCAATGGATAATTATCTATATTTATCAAATTGTTCTATAATTTATGTTTTAATGTAAGTGAATAAATAAATTATACACGTGTATATTATCTACACATATCACAAATCTGATATAAAATTCATTCTTCAGGATCCTCAAATTTATAGAATATCAATCTTTATTTATTACTCTATAGTAGTAGTAGTTGTCTTTGACTTTTTTACCAGCAATTTACAAAAAAAAAATATGTATGCCTAGTATGTATGTAAGCCTAGTAATATTGATTCGTTCATTAGACGCAGTAGGTACCATAACTAATATTAATCTGGATTTTTCTTTAAAGAATGTGACTTGCCGCCAAAAATTCAGCGGTAAATGAACTGTCACAATCAAAGTGCAATCAACAGGTTATAAATAGCTACAGACAAAGTGTGAGTGCCATACGCAATTAAATTAATTTTGAACTTTTATTTTATATCTTTAGCACAATAAGGTATACACAATATATTTTACATGTTATAAATATCTTGCTCTAGTAATAATTGATGTTATTATATGATTTTTCTGAAGAATTTAATATAATAATGCTATGTGAATATATATAATAGAATTTAATATAATAAGAAGTTTGTATAAGTCAACCTTTTTAAAAAGTTAGATCTAATTCAATAATATTATATGTATTTTTGTATGTTGGTTGTGTATTTTGACATATTAAAGTCTGACAGAGGCTTAGATAAATAATTAAATATTTGAGTTCCAGATTGAGTAACAGTAGACATATGCAATAAATAAATATGTATAAATTTAAATAAATAAGTTAATTTATCATTTGTCAATAATTAAAATGTAATAAATTAGTAACCTATGTAGAATTAAAACGTGAAATTGTCATGATTAGGAAAGAGCAATTACAGAGTTTCTTGCCGCCTGTTTCTGTATAATCTGCTTTCCTAACTGGTGATAATTCCAAAGTGTTTCTATAAGAAGCCTAAATAAATGTTTAACTTCGAATATATTTGAGTTCAAATTAAAATCATACTCTAGTATGAATAATTTTCTACGTAATTTATGAAGGAAATTTTCTATTCCGTGTATGATGATCGAAATCAGATCTTTGAAGTTATTGAAAATTGAAGATATTATTTTAATAAAATAATCATACATTTTCGATCATATACTTAATAGCAACATCAAAGTTTCTCTATTGCTGTATAGTTCTAATATTATTCTGTTGCATATATTTCTATAAATATTACAAAAAAATACACAAAGATTAAATGTGTATCGATTTTTATCGTATTCGTGATCATTTATGATATGCATGTAGAATAAGCATTATCTGTAGATTAAGATAAACATTTTAAATGTACTGAAATGGATAAAAGAAAAGTTTTATCGACCTAATTACTTGCAAATTGGATATGTCATACATTTAATCGTATTGTAATATTTGACCTTTGAAAGAGTTTTATTATTATTAAAATGATTGAGTTTCATTTTTATTGATTTGATTAGTGATAAAATTATTATTTATGTATATTGGCAGTGAAATTTAATATAATTTTAACTAGATATAATATTTTTACAATTGAGTGTGAAAAAAATACGATTACTGTAGGTAAAATTCCTACATATATCCTATATATATTCCTATATATCCAATTTATTTATATAAGCATACTAGTAGCTTCACTCGACGTCGCCCGTGGTACATATAGAGCCACTACGTTCACTCAGAGATCACTTATATATCTAGACGTAAAATAATGTTTGTAATCGGTACTGTTATTCCTGAGAACAAACGCTTAAGCTTTATATTATTACTAGCTTTTGCCCGTTGCTTCTCACACGTTAAATTCGGAGTAGTTTAATAGATCTTATTTTACATATAAACCTTCTTCTTGAATCACGAAAATCCGTTGCTTAGTTTTAAATAATTAAGCATACATAGGGACATAGGGACAGAGAAAGCGACTTTGTTTTATACTATGTAGCGATAATGACTATACATTGAAAGGAAGCTCTGTGCACTCCTACTGAAAATTATTTTTGGTTTATTCTATTCTGAAATGGATTTAATATAAACAATTATCTACACGTGACGATTAAGTGTACTTTACTATCACGCATTGGAATTAAAGTTTTTCGATATCACCCATTTTGACACTACCATTAAGATAACGTATTATGTATTACGTGAAGCTACATTTAAAATTACTATTTCGCACTTCATCATTATTTTTCACATCGAAATAATTGCAGAAAGAACACTATTTAATTTTTTTTTAAGATTTTTATATCTGTATAGACATTTTTAAACTGATTTTTTGATATACAAAAAAAAATTAAAAAATTCTCTTACTTTGTACTCCTTTGGTCGCCATTTCGATCTACAGAAGCTAATGACACAGAATAATCAAACGCACTGCGTACGCGCACCGCTGTCGAACGCTGTCGTAGACCACTGCTACGTCGCTACGAACGGTTTATAAATACGATAAACGTTTATCGGAACGACACTTATATATTATATTATATATATTTTGGGACACGTCCGAGCCGCGCACTTATCGAACTCTAAATGACACTAGTTCTGGCCTGTTTCTGCAGCTGAGCTCGTGATAAAGTGGTAAATGGTAGTACAAATGAATCGGCGCTTAATGCCTCCCACTGAAAATTAGCTCATATTCTGAAATAATTATCGCAGAAGCTGAAATTGTGAAGCATTTGAAAATGTATCTTACATAGTATATTCTAGAGTGTATGAGGGGGATAATACTGAAATGTCATTTCAGGTTTAGGTTTAGGTTTGCGCGAGAGTTTAAAACATATGAGCGAATATTTTATAATATTGTGACGTACAATCATTTTACATGAGTGTCAATCATTAAATTTAAATTTTTCAATATACTTATATATAATTACTTATTTGAATATAATCAATGTATTAATTTGAAGTAGCCTTAGGGTCCCAAGATAGGAAAAAATAAAGTATGTAAATGATATTTAGATTTTAGATGCATAAAAATGCAACAATTAATGTCACTTAGGAAAACATTACTATGTACCAGAGCTTAATTATTTGATTGATTGAGATATGTGGCATTGGGATTTATTTTTATATTGGAACGATAATCACATAACTCTAATACCGTTATAACATATTATTTTTCTCTTTGCCATGTTGCAAAAAAAGGGGAAATAGGATAATGTGTTCACTGTTCACGCGTTTGTTTTTTCTGTTATTATTTGGTAACATTAATTGACGATGATTGTACTGGCATTGAAGAGGGAATTTCCCAGCATAAAGTAAAAATATACAATCTCTAACCAAGTTTTCTCGTCTTATTTTAGAACCAAATTCATTTACAGTATTATAACTATAGTATATCCATTAAACAGATTCTGCTTTTATTCATGGATACAGTTCTTTGAAATACTTCCTGTTTTCGATAAGTATTTGTTGATATATTTATTTATTGGTTTTTTTTTATGAAATAAAATCGAGTTCAAATAGTAATTCAGACTCTTTGAAAACAATTGTGTTGCAATTTTTTGCCGTACAAGCAACAAAAACATTCTGAATAGTGTTAATAATCAGGTACGAAACAATTTCTGTACTTAATGCGGAAATTGTAATAACAGGTTTAAAATTTATTTCTATTGTTTTTGCTTCATTTCGAGATTAAAAATTCACTTTATTATGTAATGTTTGATATATTCATAACCCAATAATATGAAACAATTGTCAGAAATTTAATATTATAATTATTTGTGGTGAGCCAGTGTTATTTATTTAATACTTGTCTTTCATTACCGTAATACGCATACTAACTCTAATTCCTAATAATATTGTTAATGCGAAAGTCTGTCTGTTTGTCCCTTGTTCACGTCTTAACCAATTAATCGATTTGGATTAGATTTTATACTAAGAGTGTTTGAACACAGAAAAGGACATATAGAGACATAAATTGAGAGCTAGGAATAACAATACTGGCATACTTTTTCAAAAAGCCTTGTATCAAAATGTATTTTGTAGTAAAAAAATATATACATAATATCTTCTAATGCGCATTAATGTCTTGAAATACGAAACGAAAAGTCATCTTAAAGGCGATATGCTTGACTGACTTCAAATAAAATGTAGGTATTTATTCATACCAAAAAACTTATTCCATGCGTTGTCAATGTGCATTTTAATTAAGTATTTTTTGTCAACTTAAATTTTTATTTATTCACTAAAGAAACGCAATATATAACAGAACCTAAACTGATTGTAAGTACCACAGTTAAAAGCACCATACGAACCTACATATTGAGTGTAAATTTAATAACAAGTTCTCTAATTATCATTAATTAATACATAATTCCATCATTTTATTTTCATTTAAAGAAACAGCGGAAGTTCTCAGTTTCTTTTTGCGCTTTTGCAACATTTCTCATAGCTTTTCACCAACATAAACCAGTAGTTCCAGAGTGCACGTTCGATCATGCCAACAAACTGTTAAACTTTATAAAATGAGTACTGATAGGCATATAAATGCTATCAGTAATAGCCGATTGAAAAGTCAGCCTTACGAGGCATAATTGTATTAGGATTTTAACAAAAGGCATAATACTGTATTAGGCATAGGTAACTCTTAGCATGTACTGATACTGATCTTTGAATGATTTACTTGTGTATAAATAAAAGTACATTACCACGCGTCATTGTTAGATAATTTTACTCAACATGTGCTATCTTTAACAAATAATTAATGATTATCGGGCTGGTAATGTATAATACCGAAATATCACACCGTATCTTAACTGAATGTTATCTTAGGGCAAATCAAAACATGCTTGAACAATTTAACTGCCCATTGTTTATTGTACACTTATAAGAAATTTGGAATTCAATGAAATTTATCACGCTACTAACTGCATCGAGTTATGACTTTCACAAGGTTTTCTTTTTTAACAGTTGCCCAGTCCACTCCTTAGTCACCCAGAACACGCAGGAGGAAAAAAATGTTAAAGAACCATTAGAGATATAATATTGATCAAGTCGTTTCGAAGGTTTCTTACAAATACTGTGATATGGTAATTTTATGAATATATAAATAGAGGATGTTAAGAGCATATTGCATGCAGAGTAGATAAAACGTCGAAATAACAGATTACCTAAAATGATTAGAGAAAATATCAATATCTTTAATTTTTTAAATTAAGTTACGTAGCTTCGACTAGTATTATGTTATCTGTGCTTCGACCCATTTACTCATTAAGCGGCACTTACTAAGCGGTCGTCAATAGACGATCCCAACTACCTCCAGGCCACGTTTCCTAAGTAACATCATTTGACAGCTGCATTAACACATTACGACCGTGATCTATCCGCCTTATTTGTCCTCTGTATTCCATGTTACAGGTAATTTTTAGGTAGCGATCAGACCGCTTAATATAGAAAGATTTACAAAACTATACAAATTACTTTGCTAATGGGTTCCGTGTATTATTATTATTTTTGTGCATGCAGCAAAGTATTTAAAAATGGTTTTTTTAATAGTGTACGCTCAAAAGTTTTTAACATGATTTAAGCCATAGATTTCCCTTAAATATTTAATACAATTGAGCGTCCAGATTGACAATCGGTAATGTCGCCTCTACGTAGTGAACAGATAAATGTAATGAAGTGATGAAAGTTGATAATTTAATAAAACTAAAATAAAATACTCACTGTATTTATAACTCGAGCCTTTTTTCACTGATATACTGAAGGAACCCATCCCCATCGCACGTTAAATGCAAACTAATATTTTTAATGCATTTAAATGTTGACTGACATTTCAAAAACCCATTATAGTTGATTTATATCTTTCATTATATCTATTGATAATTGAATTTGATTGTTTCCCGTTGATAATTCCTTCTTTGTTTTTAAGAGTTTATTGTATGATATTTGGGATGAGTGATCATTCATGCCTTGAGTAGTTTATTTATATAATGCGTAGAAAACAATTCTGTTACATTATGTTGGCAATAATTTTTTTTTTTTTTATGTCATAGCGGGTAGCTGAGCTGGTGGTTCGCCTGATGGTAAGCGATCACCACCGCCCATAAACATTCGCCAAGGTAGTACCTCTGTGAATGCGCTGCCCGCTTTTATGGGGTAAGGGAAAAGGAGAGGATTAACGACTGGAAAGAAGGAATGGACTAGGACGGGTGAGGAAAAGGAAACGGGCCTCCGGCTCCCCCACTCACCGTGCGAAACACAGTGGCATGCCACTATTTCACGCCGGTTTTCTGTGGGGGTGTGGTACTTCCCCGGAGCGAGCTGGCCCAATTCGTGCCGAAGCGTGCTCGACTCCCACAATAGTCCCAAAATAGTAGCAATGCAAGTTAATTCATTTAGTTTCTTAAAAAATACGTATGCATACATATATAAACTCATATAATATTTGATTGCTGTCATTTTATAACACAAAGTCTGTATCTTATCGAATTATTTAAAATTGGACAAACTATTCAATAAATACTCAAAAACCAAGAACTAGGATATAAATTCATAGTCATTTCAATTCGTCAAATTTGTTTTAAAAAGATAGTTAAAAACGGAAATCGCTACAAATTTGTCTTTGTCCGTATAAGATCTAGATAAGATTCACAATATGATTTATTGTCGTTTATCGTTACAAAAATAACCGATATAATTTGTAAGAGAGTTTATCCTTTATTATATTTATCATAATCGTAAATTTTTTTATCATGATAAAGTTTTTATTTTGAATTGACTGAGAATCGGCTTCTTTTGAGTATTTTCAACCGCCGATCCCAAAAACGAAAGACTCAAAACAACTGTAACTCTGGGATTTCTTTTTTATTTCGTGTTATTTAATAATTTTTTGTCATTTCTTTGGTTTCATTTTAAAATTTGGAATTGTACCTTTCTCCACGATCGTCGGTGACCTTTTTGTAAGAAATAATTACAACGTATTTAAAACGAAACGTGACGTTCAGTAATGTTGTTTCGCTGGGTTGTTTATATGTAAAAACATTTGAATCATACAACGCAATGCCACAGTATTTAAAACATATGAGTAGGTAGTAGGTAAGTCCTATTATTGACACATTTTTACATTGACTTTAATTCCGCAATCTACCAAAGACACGGTAAAATATTTTCATAGAAATAGATCTATGATCTTTTTGCCCTAATTCAGTTTTTCTTTTTTTTACACGTACCCTGTACTATACATAAGTTATTTATTAAAAACTGCTAACACTTATCTCAAACCTCAGGTATATTTTACTAAAGTTTTTTTTATACGATGAATAAAACCATACATGTAACCCTTAATATAGAGCCAATTACACAGTTTAGTAGTTTGTACAATTTATACATACCTACACATTTGTATATAAATACCGAATTTGATAAGTCTCTTCCTCTAATCTAATTTAAAACGGAGTAGGAGTCAATCAAACTAAACGAGCTTCATATCCTTGGCTCCAGCCATTATATACCCACATGCGATGATGAAACTATATCCTTATCATATTTTTGGCGCACTGTTAATAAGTAACAGATGTCGGAACACGCCGCATTTGTTACTCTGAAAATCTTAATATACGGAAAAAATTTGAATAATTTAACTTATCGCCTTTGATTTTTAAAACTGTTATTTTTAGATGGTGCCCCATCTGCATCTTTATGCATTACAGAGAGCAATAAAATTAATGGATCGTCTGATGATAATTGAAAAGCCATGAAAGGAATACGGGTCTCCGGCTAGCCCATTGATCGTATGAAATAGTAGCATTCACATTCTATTATTTTTACGCCTATCTTCCGGGGTGTGGTACCTTCGCCAGTGTGAGCTGGGTCAATTCGTGCCAAAGCACACTCGACTTCCACATTGAAAATTTTCTGGTTTCCGTCAGTTACTTTCTTTCAATTATCTTTTTTTATGTCATTATATATTATATATTATATGCACAACATTCGTTTGAACAACATTCTATCTAATCTAATAATTAATAATTAATCAAAATATTGTAACTACGATATAATAACGAAAAAGACGTGTGCACATAGATAGCACTTGCCATAGATTATACGGTAGACATTATCATAAAGAAAACATTATTTTAACATCATCGCTAATTATGCAATGCCCAGGGGATGAAGATAGCAAAATAGCTATATAATTCAGTATATATAGATAAGCAGGCGGCATCATTTAACTTCTTATCGCTGTTGCAAATATTTCTTCTGCGTCATCCAAGGTCCGCAGATATGGACCATAAATATAGACTGATTTTTATAGCGGCTTTGTATTATTTAAGTGTGAAAATTTATTTAATCTTTTTGTGATACATATAATTTTCAGTGTTACATAGCTACGAGTATATTAATCTAAAATTAAGTTTAATAAAATCTGCATTTGTAAATTAGTCTAAAGACATAGCAGTACTTATGTAGTAAGTTTATTAGGTTATGTTAGGTAATAGTTTATTAGTAGGAGTCGTTTATATTAGCTACTTAATTCTTTTACACCCACGGATTATATTATCTGTGTGTCAAAGGAACTTCCCATGGGAAACAGATGCTTAATCGTTGTAAAAATCAGCATATATTCTAGCCGATACAGACATTCTATCCATCTGTCACATGTCATGTCAAACATACTTGCTAATTTATAATATTATCTACACGAATATAATGTTTTCATATTTTTTATATTTATAACGTTTTCTCGCAAAAACTGCGGGGCTGATTTTACAAATTCATTCACAGTAATAACGTGAACAGCTAGTCGTATATAACCATAATATACAGTTAGGAATATAGTATACAAAGTAAGGATAGAATACTAAGGATAGTAGAGAAGTACCCACTATCATCATCTTCATACGAAAAATAGCAATACAACAACATCACATTGACTAGTGGAAGGAAGGAATCTTAGCAAAGACATAAGGAAATGTAATGAATATTAACACGACAGTATTATTATAATCATAAACAAACATCATTGTCAAATAAAAAATCTTTACGTCGCATCGTGAAAATGTGTTTATTAACAAAAATAAGTCAGCATCAAGCTTTATTTCTTTTTAAATGAAGATGTAGTTACAAATTTTATAAACGACGAACAGATGCAATGTGAAGATGTAAAATTTTATTTAAAAATTTAAATTTTCTAGAAGTTTCTGATACCTACTGCATCTTAGCCGAGGAAAGTCTGCTCAATTTACTTGATTTTCTCGTATTTTATATATTTACTATATTTATATAATTACTACGTTTACATGTACTATCAGTTATCTTCTAGTCTTCTCAATTACATATCCTATCGTATCCTAAGTAAAACATATCCTATCGAACTCTTAAAAAGGGCACAATTGCACAGGGTATCCTTAAATATAAATTTATTTTTACTCAACATCTATACAAGTCAAAAAAATAAAATGCATTATTAAAGACATGTACAAGGTTATTAATTTTTCCTCCATTGATATTCCTAATTTAATATTCAATTGAACGTCACATATTGTCATTGACAGGTTCGCTAAATCCTTCCTCATTATGAAATTTTTCCTTAACAAATTATTGGCACTCGGCTTTTCTATATTATGACCCTTGCTTTTGTGAAAAGTATTTACATTACCTTGCCAAAAATATAAACAAAATTAGATTTCCGATTCATTTTTGATGATATAATTTGATATACACTGTATATTTTCCCAACAAGTGAGTTAGACTTATACGAAAATATATTTTCGTTGACTCGTGTAATATTAAAAATATTGTAGTGGAACAGTTTTGTTACATATACATACTTATTTAAATATAGCCGAACCATAGTCGGAAGTAGATATCATAAATAAAAATGCACCACGTCCCTCATAAAACAGGCACTTAGCAAAACGCGCAACGACTACAAACATCCTCACCTTGCTTATGACATTGTTTATCGCGTTTAATTGTCAGATAAACGGACATTACACTCGATTATATGAAATTATAATTGTCATGATGTATTTACGTTCGAGACCTTTGTACTAAGGAAATATTTGTATAGGACATCTTCCGTCAGAACAACAGAGATATGATAATAAGCTTCTATAATTGCGTGATTCATAAAGCCTTCTCGGGTGTAGTTGACTGCGGAAGTGTAGGACAGATCCCTGACCAAATGACACAGATTTGTGACTATTAAAATAATTGTAATAAGGTTGCGGTAGTGGCTTGATAATGCCACTATCCTTGTTAAATGAAAAAATGCAGTATCTTAGTCGGCTATTATAAATATTATATTTAAAAGATCTTTTAATATAAAAAAACCGTACTGAATTATTTAATTAACAATTTTTTGATTATTCTTAAGTCGTAAAGTCTAAAAATAAAATATTTCTAAAGCAATAAACTAGCTAACTAGTCAGTTAGTTAGTTTAATTGCAATTCCCCTTTGTTTCTTATTTATTGCGCGTATTATTGCGCGTGAACAGTAGGACTGATTTCGCTTAATCCTTCTTTTGATGTGTGGATCTTATGAAAGAAAAGTTTTAGAAAAAAACTCCAAACCATAAAAAATCAAGAGAATTCATATCTAAAAAACATATATCAACTTTATGATTAATTACGGAGGTGTCATTAAATACAAAAGTTTACTTTATTATTATTAAACTCTTTTTAATTTCTATAAACTTTTTGTATGATGCATTGATACCTTGCTAACCTTCGTAAACCTAATAAACCGGATATAAATAACGATATTTGTTTAATATCATAAACGCACAATAAATTTATCATTTTAATTAAAATGGCATTTCGCTGCATCCTTGTACCATCCGCATAAATAAGAAAATAAAACAAACAATACACTTTGATGTTGTTATACAAGTCACGTTATAGAGTTAAGCTAAATTTAATTTTACTTCATATCCGGGTAGCCGAGAAAAATTTATATCATTTATGTATACGCCGCGCAACTCGAGTACCTACTACATAAAAATGAAAAAATAATTTGCATGTAACAATAACGTAGATACATACAAGAAAATAGAACAATTATTACCATGCGATTTCATTATTTCATGCATCAAATGTTCTACCTAACTATGGACATTAAATAACGTCAGCAAACAACATACTACGAATAATATAATATTAAAGCCTATGTTTTTATCTCTACTATTCTACTATCTCTTCTAATATAAATGGAACTTAACCTTGACAACATTGACCTGATTTGAATGAAAGTTGGTACTGTGATAGTTTGAGACTCGAAAAAGGTTAGAGGTTTTTTATGCCAGAAATTCGGTGAAGACGACGGAATTGTCTATCTTTTCCTTCAATAACCCGGGTAAGCCGCGTTCTGAAAGCCATATTCTGTACAATTAAAAAAGGCATTAGCTTAGATATCAATATTTTGATAATTGCCACTTATCCAAATAACTATACTTATATATAGGAAAGCAGTTTGCCCTCACTACAAGTAATAAAACTTTTATTAAGTATAAATCTAGGAACAAACAATTTACAAATCAATCAATTATTATTTATATGGCGCTAATCCTCAGTCAGCATACGCCGCGCTAATAGAGTAATTGTCACACAACTCAGGCGCATAAACGACGATGGGAAACGCATTGTACAATACTTCCACGTAGAACGCCGTGCTATATAAACAATTATATAATGCATAATAGCATCTGTATATGATATGGGGGGTGACGTCTTAAAGCAGTACTAATGCCAGTGTGGGAGAAAGACAAAACTATACAGGACGTCTAGCGCCATCACTTTCTCGCACTGGAATAACCTCTCTAATAGTGGATTTCTATTCCGTACGTATTCGTGGAACATACGATTTGTTATCCCTACTAGTATTATAACAGACGGTCCGGCTTCGTTTGTGGATCATAGTATATAATAGCACTCAGGATTCACGTTGAATGAAGAAGATTGATAAAATTTTCGAAATCGATAAAAAAAACAAACAAAACTCTTCAGCTTTATATTATCATAATATATATATAGTATGTAGTCAATAGTAACAGTGAATGCGGAAATAACGCTGGACGTCTCTGTCTGCCTATTTGCCTCGATTGAACCACTGAACCGATTTATATGAAATTTTGTTCAGAAATAGTTTAAGACCCTATAAAGTACATAGGATTTGTATTATGCTAGAAATTATACGAGAACGTGGGAACTATGGGGGTAAATCCTGGGGCTGTCTAATTTTTCCTGTGACTACCAGGGAAAAGCCGTAGTGAGTAGTATTATTAAATTTTATAATAATTAGTATCATAATTAATTACCATTGTATAAAATCGTGATCAAAAACATTTTAATTAGTTTCAAATTAAATAGTGTCGATCCAGCCCTAGGCATCTCCACGTATTTACTCTAGATGGTTGCGAACCTTCTATGTGAAAGTAGAACAAACAAACAAACAAACATATTTACACAATATAGTTTGTAAGTATACCATAGTACAACGGTGATTGACGTTATTGAAGTCAATTAAACTAACCTCCCCGCACTTTAAACGGCAGTTTAAATTAAAAAATGAAATAGCGCTTCATTGTAAAATTTGCTAGGCGCTTCGCTACTATACTATACTATACTATACTATACTATACTATACTAGTAATAAAGAAAGTCATAGAATGATATCGAAGTGTGGATAACCGGGAAGTTATTGAGAAAATTGGAAACCCGATATGATATCACGTTTATTCATGGTCTGAATATCACTGGAGTTATAATTTATAACACCTACGTTACATAACACTTAATCATTATGACGTTACATTGATCGATCGTCTGTATCACATATCATTACGTTAATGACGACGTTATGTGTAATGAACTACTGTATTAAATATTTGTCTCGGTAAACATTATAAAAGAAAAAGATTTGATTGTATTCTTCTTTTAAAGTAGGTAGCCATCGCTTGAATTGCATTTGCCGCTTTCAAATATAAAAGTTTGCTCACAGGCTTTTCATTAATGTTTCCTATAAGTAATTTTAAACACGATTTTATAAGTTTCACCTGTATGTTTGTTGTAATAATATGTATGTCTCCTGTAGACTCAAAGTGACTTTAAACAGACACATCTAATTTAAACATTGTATATTTATCAACGATCGGTGGCAATACAATAATTTAATGCGATCTTATCCTAATAGGGATCGCCAGGATTAAATAACTTTCACTTCGGGTAGAGCAAATGAGACAATTTAGTTGATTGTTTCTTAAGTATGCTTTTAAGTTTTTTTCAAATTCATTATTGTTCTATTCTCAGAAGAGAAAGAGTCCTACACTATAGGAAAAAGCCATATTTTATCGAATATATGATAATTAAATGTATTGAGTACCAAAAAAACGTAAGATATAGAAAACATTTATAATATTTTTATATCATGTACTAGCTTTTCTTCTTGAATCACTCTTTCTATTTAAAAAACTCATAAAATCCGTAGCGTACATTTAAAGATTTAAGCATACATAGGGACGGAGAAAGCGACTTTGTTTTATACTATGTAGCGATTCAAAATTATATATACATTTTTTAAATTTTTTTAACAGTTTGAAACTGAATATTTTTCCTTAACGTACCTACTTTAATTTATAAAACAAATGGCTTGCAATGTTATATCAAGCTATTTGAAAATACCAAGTCGACGAAATTTCTAGAACGACCAACGTAAAAAATTTGCAATAGCAAATCCCAAGTCCATTACCCCCATCATTTTGTGTGAGGTTTTTTGTTCTGTGGGTAGATATAGAATCATTAGGGCAGGGAGTTGAGGCGTTTAAATTGTACAATTTTTTATTTGTAAGTAGGTATATTACGGCTGATTAACTTCATCTGATGGTAAGCGATCACCGCTGCCCCATGAACATTTGCAGAGGAAGAGCCTCAGCAAATGTGATAATTGCGAGCAAAAGGGCATTACATTAATTCTGCTTTGCTATTTTACCTACTTTATGTGTTTATCTACACTAATGTTATAAAGCTGAAGAGTTTGTTTGAACGCACTAATCTCAGGAACTACTGGTCCGATTTGAAAAATTCTTTCAGTGTAAGATAGCCCATTCATTGAGGAAGGCTAGGCTATATATGTACCACGGGCGAAGCCGGGGTGGACCGCTAGTTATTGATAAAAAATAGGAAAATGCAGGCTGACTGCGTTAATCATAGTGGTCATAGATGGACAAACAATCCATAAAAAATTGTTTCATACATGTGACAACCCTAATCTTGTGACGTATGGGATCCACGGATGAATGGTTTTGACCTTCACAAATTCTACGTAATCTTGAGGTGACTCCAATGGAATAAAAAATATGGATACAATATACCTACATAACATCCACCTCTTGTTTACAAATATTACGCCTGACCGAATCTTAAATACAATATACTGTTGGTCATTGAACCATAATAACGTAATTAGTATAATAACAGCGGTAAAAACATGTTTTTTTTTTAATATACATACAATGTTCACCTACTGTTTAAGTTTATATATTTTCATTTAAAAAAAAAAGTACTATATTTATATTTGCCTTATATATTAAAAAAATTGCTAACCCGGTAATCCTTGATTTGCCTTACTCATATCATTTAGAGGTGTTAAATAGACACACAAAATTTTCAAAATGAAATTGGTAAATCCGAACGATTCGAAATTGAATATTTCGAAAGATTTATGTAAAGACACATCATCATACAGTGTAACGAAAAAGATTTCGATCTCACATTTTTTTTAACTATCATCAAATCAACACGATGATTTCCTTTCCTGGCTTTTTCAAAATCAGAATGTACAATTCTCAGATAATTAAAACATCCAATTTAAAGCACTGCATGCACGTATAGCCTTAAATTATGAATTCACTGTTGACTAAGCCTTTGAACTACTTGTACAAATCTCTTTTTATTTATTATGATCATAATAATAAAGAAGTAAAGAATCTAGATGACCTCAGCACATTTCCTCATTATTCTGTCTGTGTACATAAGTTCTTCGGATACTGAATTCTCAGAAAAATACTGCTTTAGAATTTTTCCACGATCTCACAGCATTAATAAGCTACCATTATGGACATTATGATGCGCAATTATTGTTAGAAGAATCATTTTAGTGATATTCTAGGAAAGAATGCTAGTAGGTATCTGCTAATGTACCTATATAGTTTATTTTCGAAAGGTAAATTTATGAACATTATTTAACTGGTTTTTTTTATAATACCGTTTCAATAGTTATTTACAGCATACTTGTAATGTTCAAAGAATACTTTAGAAGTTTCTTGAATGTATTTAAGGCAATTAAACATAATATATATGTGGATGGTATATTTAGGAATATACACGTACAATATTACAAAACATTAATAGACAATGAAAGTGTAGTTCAAAACATCGGACTGAACAGATCAGATGTGCGGGCCAAAAATAAAAATAGAATCAGTCGCCACCGCGTTACACCGGCTTTCACTAACCCACTGAGTTTAACCTAAAATATTATATTTGGATAATGCACTAAGCATTATCCAAATATAAATAAGTGCCAAAAGGAACAGTAAATTCAGGCAACAACATGGCCGGGGAAGATGAAGGGTTCTTTAAAAATTTTCATGAGAGCATTAGCAACGCTCTAGACGACGTGACAAAAAATAATTTCGCAAATTTCGAAACAAACCCAAAACGGGTATCCTATTTATCTAGTTTACCCATCGTAAAATCCTTCGACCTTGCCGCTGAAGTGGAAAAGTGTAAAAGTGGCGGACAGTTCCCCGTGAAAAAGGATTTAGAGAAAGCACGAAACCTGAAAAATGAAGGCAACAAAGCTGTGCAAAAAGGCGATTGGGTTAAAGCCATGCGTTTGTACAGCATTAGCATGTTATATATGCCACAAAAAGAAAGTAAGTCTTAGTTAAAGAATCATCTCATTTTACGGTACTCTGTAGGTTAAGTTGCAATATTCATGTTGGTATTATGTAGGAATCGATATAGTTAATATTATGAGCATCAAACTGTTAACTGTAATGGAATAAACTGTGTACCATCATTATATGATTTATTTAGAAACTTTCATTGAATGCCTTAAAGCTATTTAGTACTGTTATTAACAACAATTGCCATATTATTCAATAAAACCTTTAATCCCTGCTGGGCGAATAAGACCCACACAGAATAAGTTCTAACAATTTACCTATAAATAATTTACCATACCGTACCATTAATTTTATATTATGACAGCCGAAGAATTGTCCATTGTGTTCGCGAACCGATCGGCGGCACTTAATCATTTGGAACGATATGAAGAGTCCTTGGATGACATAAAACGGTGTATCGCTTTGGGCTATCCACGGCATCTACGGTACAAAGTTTACGAACGTAGAGCAAGGTGTCTGCTCGTTCTTAAAAGAAATCAAGAAAGCATTAAGGCTTTCCAGTAAGTATTATACGTTGAACGAAAAATCAAACCAACTTAAACATGTATCGATTACACTTATATAAAATAAATTATGAAATCAAAATTTCAGATGCCATTCTATAAATTCTTTTTATTTCAGAGACACTATTTTAGCTCTTGATGAAGCTAACACTTTGGACAAGGAAAAGAGGCAAAAGCTGAGAACTGATGCTAAACTTATGCTAGAAGTATTGAACAAGGGTCAAGTCTTAGCTGGTCATCCTAAAGACCCTGAACCAGTAACTAAAACGCCACCTAAACCAAAACTCCCAGGGAAACACAATTCAAACTATCCTGCCGCATCCGAAGCTATCCAAATAGATTTTGATGAAATTAGAGGAAGATATGCGACAGCAGCAAGAGACATTCACGCTGGAGAAACAATTTTGATCGAGAAACCACACAGCGGAGTCCTTTTGGGAGAATATTCTGCAACACATTGTCAAAACTGCTTCATTAAGTAAGTAAACACAAAATAGAACTAAATGAAAAACACATTATAATATTTTCCATTAAAATTTAATAACTTTTTCAGATGTCCTATACCATTAGCGTGTCCAACGTGTCCAAACGTCGTTTTCTGTAGCGATAAGTGTAAAGAAACAGCATTGAAATCGTATCACAGCTACGAGTGTCATATATTACCATTACTTTGGAAGTCTGGTTGTTCAGTGACTTGTCACATAGCTCTGCGCATGATAACTCAAAACACAAAAGAATATTTCCAAGAAATAAACAAGAACTCAGATGCGCCACCTCCCTTACCGTATAAAACTAGCGATTACAAAAATATTCTCAAATTGGTTTCGCATGAAGACAAACGGACAAAGCAAGATTTCTTACACAGAAGCCAAATGGCGGTATTCCTAGTTAAGTTGCTGGAATTGAGCGGATACTTTGACGATAAACCTAGAGATAAGCCCATTGAAATTGACGAAATCAAATCCATGTCGATATCGAACAAACACTTAGAGGATCTAGAATTATTCGGTGGGTTGTTGTTAAAAAACCTCCAAGTACTTCAATTTAATGCTCATGAAGTATTTGAGCTGCAATGCCCAAAGCCAAGACTTGAACAAAATATAATAAAACACAATGGAGTTTCGGTCTTCATTGCTGGCGCTGTATTCCCAACGCTCGCTCTATTTAATCACTCCTGCGACCCTGGTGTAGTGAGGTAAGAGGGTAATAGTAAGAATTAGTTTGCAAAATGTAACTTGCAAAATATCGCATTAGAATATAAACAATTCAATTTGTTTTCATTATCTATATGCTATCGATTGTAGATACTTTTGTGGACCATACATCGTCGTTCGAGCGGTGAAAAATATAAGAAAGGGAGAAGAAGTAGCCGAGAACTATGGCCCTATTTTCACCACAATGCCCAAAGACAAGAGACAGGCGCAACTAAAGGACCAATACTGGTTTGACTGCAAGTGCCTTCCCTGTGAACAGGATTGGCCACTATATGAAAAGATGACTGAAAACTATATGAGATTCAAGTAATAAGAATATTTTTTATCTAAGGAAATACATTTTTTGTTATGTGTTTGTCATAGTTAACAATACATTATTTCTTAAGTGGAGAAGCTAAATAAAAATTTTCTATTAATTCTATTTATATAATTAGTATTTTCAATAAATATAAGGAACAAAGCATGATAGATGAACATACTCATAAATACACTTACACACATCTTAAAAACATTTTAGATTTCAATTTTATACAAAACAAAATTCCTAATCACCCATTGTTTCCCGCGCTTTTTAACTCCACAAATTAAAAGAGCAACAATTTTCAGATGCGATTCAGACCAGCCGTGCTCCAACGTAATACCCGTAGCACACGACTGCACGGAGTTCATGGTGAAATGTGGTCTGTGCCAACAGTATACGAACATTCTGAAGGGGCTAAAGTCACTCCAGGTAAGTATATTCGAGTTCCTATGGTTACGAAACAGTATGAATTGTGAACGCTTCTTTGATTATAGAAAAGGTCAAACATGAGTGTAAGCTGCGATGAACAATTAATCTTATTTCTAAAAATATAATAGGATTCCTTTTTATATATAATTTGCTTTGTTGGATTGCATTAAAGTGGTTTTATTAATTTTGCAATTCGATTTTAATGTATATTTGTAGCAATTACTTTATTCGTCAATTTAATCACGAACCAGATAAATTATTTAAAAAATATATTTTTTAACAAAAATATTTACATTTTCGTTGTCCAGACTATCCGATTTTCCACAAAAACTGTTATGGAGAATGATAACTCTAAGATTTATCCAATGTTCGTACGGAAAAGAAACACGCTGGTATTTTTATTAACATCAATTTTCATAGAGCTAATTGATAGTCACATAAGGATTTCAGACATTATACATCGTGAAAAATAAACGAATATTGTAAGACAAATATTGGCGACTGTGACTTAATAAGTATGAAATGTTGTAAGCATTTGTTCAAACATTCGCATAAAATAAATTTCCGCGAAATTTTTTTATCTATATCGTGGTCTTGACATTAGCGTATGCAGAATTTAATAATAATATAACAAATAACTGTGAAAACAATTTTATTCCTAGTTCATTAGTCTATGTTCAAAATTCATACACTTAAAATTGTACATTCAGCTTATATTTTGTGTACAAAAAACACAAAGATACTTTTAAAACAAACGCCTTAATTCTAACACTATCTCTAAAAAAATAAAGATATTGTAAAACAAAGACACTTAAATAACTTAAAATAATTTAATTTAAGTAAACATTTTATGAAGATAAATTTAAGGCACACACATTATTTCATTACCTCGTAACATACATTTTTATGTATATAATATACTTAGCCAACAAACTGTCAGTCAAAAGATTTGACCCCTAATTTATTTTAAGTTTACATCAGATCAATGCGGTAGACAAATCTTTATTATCCAAAATCCTTATTCAAATGACTACGAAAAACATTATTAAAAAGTAGAAAAGTCGAACCAGCCGTTTTTTAAAGTTCATTGACGAATGAAATTTTATGTTTTTGCGCCGTATATTTACCACTTGAATTCAGAAACTGTATGTAAATTTCGTATGTTAACCTCTGTATCATAGAACCAGTATTTAAAGCTGTGCTTTGTAATGGCAGATCACTAGATCAGTCCAATGTTACCAGCTTCTACGTAAAAGTTTTCAATAGTTTCATACAGATCTAATACAAATATACACCATAGACAATAGTATAGCAGAACAATGTATCATTTCTATACAATTCATCTGCATAATCGTCCGTCTCTGGGTCCCAGATACATCTTTGACCACACTTCACACCAGCACCTTTCATTTCTATTATTGTAGATTGTACCACTATTTTGTACCTGAAAGTTAATTTTAAACATAGACTGTTTATAGACATACATAAGAGAGAACCACTGTCAATGAAAATATAACATATTCATAAACTATATTTTACTCTAATAGTTCTGTTTTCTGCTTTCTATGTTTTCGATTAAAGTGTAAAAGCATATACTAAATGTAACCTATCCTAATGACTACTCTTTTGTAATCATTAAGATAGGTTACATTTATCTCATCTTATTGAATAAGATACATATTACAGAAAATATGGACAATCTTTAATTATTTTATACTTATATGAGAAAACAATACAATGCAATACCTTTTCATATCAAGATCCTGAACACGTTGTCGTACTGCGTTTGCAATAACCTTAGCCCACCGCGGAGCTTGGTCGGCGCGATACTGCCTCCCCATTAGCTGTTCTTGCATAGTAGACATAATGATGTCCCTTACGTTTTGTGCTTGAAACCTATTGAAAAATTCAATATTACCTTTATTACTTTCCTTTAACTCAATGTGCAAATAATGTTAAATACAATTCTACTAATAATATAAATGCGAAAGTTTGTAAGGATGTGTGTGTGTTTGTTGCTCTTTCAGGCAAAAACTACATAACCAATTGCAATGAAATTTGGTATGTAGATAGCTGGACAACTGGAATAACATAAAGGCTACTTTTTATCCCAATATTCCTACGGGATAAGGGCTTATGCGGGTGAAACTGTGGGGCGCAGCTACTTTATTATAAATCCGAGAATTACCAGTTACCAAAACCTGACCACCTCTCTGGCGACGTAGAAATTAAGAGAAAATTTATGGCTCACTAGACTTACTTCTCACCAAGTCCAGGTCTAACTTCATATTTGGGTGGAGCGAGTGGTTTTTGTGTTTCAATCGGACTGACAGCAGTTTCACTCTCAGCACCACCTGTATCTACAACTTCTTCTTCTTCAGCCACTGAACGTTAACAAAAAATGCAATGTTATAAAAAGATAAATGATAAACAATTATTTCTTAGAGGACTTGGTTGGAAATATATAGAGAAATTAAAACCTCACCTTCTTCATCAGCCATGTTGACTTATAACCAAGTTAAACACTTCTCCTGCAATATATATAAGAATAAAATTTTTATTTCAATACATTGTCTTCTAATTATAAAATTGAAATTTGTTATTTAAATAAAGTTATAGCAAGAAAATTAAGTGTATAGTTTAATTGGCTAGTTCTTATGGGAAACTCTTATGACAGTAATAAATCTGCATTTTTGTATTTATTCTTCACAGGATACAGAGGTGATGTACAAGCTAGGCCGTGCTGCTATGGAAGAGGGAAAATATGGACAAGCAATGAAAAAATTAGTTGAAGTGTTAAAATTATATGATACTACACTGGCGCCTCCTTATCAGTCTTATTATGATTGTGTCCAAGATCTGCGTCGCTGCATGTTGTCACTTGGCAACTATAGTATCGTATAACTATATAGCATATTGTTAACGATTCTGGTGCTTGATTGTTTCCTTTTTAATAAATTGATAAAGAATAATGTGTTTAATTAATAGTTTTATCACTACATATTAAAATAAAACAGTCCTTCAAAACAGAGGCAATTGTCTCTGTTCGAGATAAATTATAAACTACTGTCAATTTTCCGATTCACTCTGTTTTCACAGATGGTTAGAATGGTTCTCAAAGGTTTTACAATAAGATTTTGTAATATCATTTGTTAAGTGTTAGCTAGATAAATATATACAATATTTGATGGATTTGACATCTGCCAACCCGCATTTGGCCAGCGTGGTGGATTATGGCCTGAACCCTCATAGGAGGCCTGTGTCCCAGCAGTGGGAACATATATGGGCTGATGATGATGGTATGAATTTACTAATAAGTAGCTAAGAACTTTTTCTTGTAATTTTTATTTAAAGACATTTGACATGTTAACGAAAGGTTTTTGAAAACTTACAAGTAAATTATCCAAAGAGATTTAAACGAAACAAACGCATAGCCGGTGATTGCAACGATGATCAATCAATCGCTGGTTACTATAGAAACATTAAACAAATGACAATGTCAATGTCATCCAAAAGTCAAAAAAAAGTATACAAGATGCGTTCGCTATATTCTCCTTATCATAATTATATAAAATAATTATTAATTCACATTTAACTCAAATTAAGGAATTTAATTTATCGGCTTATGAATTCTGTTTTGCATTTTTTTTTCTATGAAGGTACTTTTTATTTTTTCACCAAAGACTATTACAAAAGACTACGTTTATAGTTACCTGTAAGTACAGTCCATTCATAAAAACAGATAATACGAGAACGTACGTACCGCGTACGGGATATTTTGTTTAAGTCTACTACTGAAATATTGACATGTGTTTCATTTGTAATTTGTGAGCCGTAAACTAAAAAAATAATTAAAGCCTAAATCTAGCAAACAACAGTGAAAATCTTAAGATAACGACACCATGGCTACTTACGACAACAAAGCTTGGCTACTAAAAAATATAAGAGATGCGTTTATTGCTACAGACGACACCGGTTTATGTGAAATTGTGATGGCAGGGGAAGATTTTTCAAAAATATTTCAGACTAAAGCCATGGAAGAAAAAAAGCGCATCAAGGAAAGAGCTATTAGTAAGCCAAGTACAAGCAGAGGTAAAGAAAGTTTTATGGAAGAGGACGAAGAACGAGAAATTGCGACTCAGTTTGATCCCTATCCAGACATGGAAGATAGTGATGAGGATGCTTTATACGGAAGTTGGTTTCGTCACGAGGAATTTGCAGGACACAGGCGGGTCTATCTATTTTAATATCTATATTAATATAAGTAATAAATTAATAAATTTGAACAGTTTGTTTGAACGAGCTTATGTCGGGAACTACTGGATCGATTTCAAAAATTCCTCAATGTACCACAAGCGAAGCCGAAGCGGACTGTTAGTACTATAAAAGTGTGCGAAAATATCCATATAATTCACAAAAAAATACTAAATATCTCATTACTCATTAAAATCATATAAGTCAATTAAAGAAATATCCAATAAAGTATATATAATTATTATTATTTTTTAATTTCAATAGGCAAAGGTCAAACACAGCACAGTGGTTGGACAAAAAAGAATTAGCTTTAAAAAAGGCAGCAAAAATAAAAGTTATAAAATGGGAAGGCCCATACCCACAACTAACAGATGAACAAATTGCAGAAGCTTTTGAGAAAGTGGAAATCAAAAAGCCAGAAAAGAAAAGGTCCCTATTAACAGAGCAATTAGAAAAATGTCCAGATTTTCCCCATCGCCAGTATCTGGAGTATGCAAAGTTTGATGGCACAGCACAGCTAGGACTACCCACTAAAGCCTTTAAGATTTTTATGACAATGTTGCCAGAGAAACATCAGAATTACCCCGTTATTGTTTGTGTTATTGCCAGTGCTAAGATCAAAGACTTAATTGGTTTCACGTGCTATAAGTACAGGTACGTATTTCTTAACATGCTCTTAATATCAAATTAATATTTGCATTTAAGACCATCTATGGCCTATCGGTAGGAACTTAAGTATAGTGGTGTAGTAACTATAGTGATATACTGTCTAATATTCAAAATATATTTTTAGTTTTTTGTTGAATACATAGAAGGAATTTATTCATATACATGTATAAAAATTTAAAGTTTATTCTAAGCAATGAGGTATGTTAGTTACATGAAATATAAGGAACAATAAATTTTCAATAGCAATATATTCAAAAATACTGATTTATTTAAATATCTCTTCCAGCATAGAACATCCAGAAGTCACACTAGGATCTGTGCATGATTACGGCCTTTGCATAGCAGAAGACGATGGGGAAGTCGACTGGGCATTCCCATGTCTGGATAACAATGAACCATGCTCAAAGTTTGGCTTCACTTGCCTCGGCCTCATTGATGTTAAGACTAAAATTAAAGTAGACACACATCCCATACCAGATATTGAAATGGGACATGCCTTTAGCTATTTTCCAAAAGCAGCTGTGTCTGGCCAGAGTAATGTGAACTCTTCCAGACAACACACGGAGGGTAGCGATACTTCAGAAATTAATAAGGTCATTGATTCTGTAATGGAAGGTAAGTGCACTTCAGTACCTATTATGTCAAGTGAATATATGTTTATATCAAATAAATGATTTGTTTGAATTTTTTTACTTGAATTAAATTAACCTTCAGTCTAGATATTTATTGTCTAATTAAATTCTGACTATGCTCACTACATTATTTATTATGTACTTGCAAAAAATTTATTAATGAAAAGAACACATACAAATCTTATTATCAATAATCCACTAAAAACTTGTTTAACTACGACAATTAATAGTATTATAAATAGTATCTAACACATTGAAAATACAGTACTATAATAGCATGTATTTTTATCTCATCATCATCATAGGTAACAAAGGCTTTGGCTTGCAGTCCGGAACTCCAATAACGGATGCACCTCAGGATAAGCTATACAGGGTACAACTTTTACACAAAATGAGAACCAGCACACCAGTTCAATTGGGTATTACATTGGATCAAATTGAAGTGGTCCCATTGGTTACACAAAAGCATGCATTTTGGGTGAGTACAAATTTAGCAATATTTTAAATAATATAGCCTCATGCGTTAATTGTTGTTTGATCAAGGCAGTAGGCACATATTACATTGATGAAAAATATTTTGTCAAGTCGCAAAAAAGTAACCCATCCAATTCTCATCCATGGCAACGGTATGAATAAGGAGTACATACACTATTTCAAAAACCTCAAACCTGCTTAATAGATTTGAATACTGTCATATTTTTTTTTTATATTTTAAAAATAATTATTCTTTTATATTTTTATTAATAATTATTCTTCTTTCCTTTTCAGTCTCGACCTAAATACTTCTTACACAGTATGAACTCGGTAGCATGGTGTCAGATTTTAGAAGCTAAAAGCAACAAGACTGCATTTCGTATTTTATACTCGCCTAGTCATGATACTGCTTTCAATGATCGCTATAGTGCAGGTGTGTTATATTAATTATTCACGGCAAAATATTTGAACAAAAAATAACTTTAAAATTGCATTAAATGCTATTAAAAATTTAAAAAGATGTATCGATAGTAAATTTTAAATATAATACATACCTATCATTATTGCATAACATTTTCTTAGATATTATGCACTATAATAAAACTTAAATCTCATTCATTTAGAGGATGTTTGTTGGTTGTTGCATAATCTGCTGCAAAATTTGGTATACAGATAATAGTTTAATTTGCCACAAATACTCATCAGAATATCGTGTCTGATACATGAAAATAATAGAGAAAACAATTTAAATCTGCAAAACATTTAATTTTCAGGCAACACCAGTGCATTTCAACCTACAACAGTCTACAAGAAGCACGACTTCGAATGCGATCATGACACCGCAAAGAAAATCGTAGACAAAGTGAACACAATATTAGACTTAAGGAACAGCCCTTGCCGACGCGAATACAAAAACGCCAAAGAGAAGAAACTCCAAACCCGACGGAGTTTCTACACGAAGCAACTGAGTTGAGTCCAATCCCCTTTATATGTACATAGACCGAAAGTTCCTTTACACTCAGATTCTATGTCGACTGAATTATTTAAAGTTTGCTGGTTAAAGTACACTCATGTTGTTAATTGGATAGTAGGTCTTGAAGGTACAGCTTAGAATTATAATGTGTGTACACCAATAAGGGTTTATTGAAGAACTTTTACATGGAGATGCCCGGAAATTAGGACTTACTGGCTTACACACATTGTAAATGGGATTTTGATGAGTTTACTATTGTTTCTCATTCAAAGTTATGACTAGTCATAAGGTACTTTGAGTATTATAAATTATAATTTTTTTGTTCGCATAACTATGAACAACCGTAGATATATGAATATCATGTTATACAGCTGCCAGATGGAAATAGTACTGCCATATGTGTTTGTGTGTTGAAATACCCGTCCCTTGCAAAACTTTTTTATTTTTAAAGTAAGGTACAAGTGAATGCGAATTAATGAGTACTTAGACTGAGATTGATAGTACTACATTTGAATTATATTTTTATGTTCCTATGTCGTTTATTGTTTTAAAACGGAAAAGCATTTGCTTTTTGTACTACAAGTATAAATAAAATGATGCCGCACATAATAATTTGTGTAAATATAAATGGTCCATGTCGGTGCCTCGATTATTTGAAACAATTTACAAACATTATGCCACAAGTCTTAAGATTTGATATCGAAATAATTAGTAAAACTTACTGGTTTTATGCAGAAGTTAATGTGTGATTTTTTTTATTTTATACTTTAATATTTTATTTGTTGTTTTTATGAAGTAAAAATATGAATAACCATCTTGGAGATAAAATGTTACCATTTTGGTAACAATAACAGGAAAATTCACATGAAATTCTGATGATGTTCTTTTCATTTTAAAATTGTGTGTTAATATTTACAATGAAATTTTATTAATAAATTTATTTTATAACACAGAGTAATTATGTAATCACACATTAAAAAAAAGCAATTCTGTCAATGTAAATATGAATGCAAGGGTAAATGTTGTTTTAAAATGAATGCATTTTTATAGTTTTGTATTAATGATAATAGTAAATGCACATTGTCTAACATTATTAACAATATTTTGTTTATACTGGTGCAAATCCAGACAGTGAAGAACAGAAAAAATGTAAATGTGATAATGAAAAATGATAAAAAGAATATTAAAATGAATGATATACACATAATATATTCCATTTCTTAAACTCAATTTAAGCAATGTGCATTTGAACTATAATTGATGAGGTGTATATGTATTAATGTAAAGGATTTCTTCTTTAAGTTTAATATTTTTAAGTTGTTGTAACTTATTTTAACTATTAGTGATTTTATGAACAAAGTTCATACTTCTATGCATTTTTTAAATGTTCAAATGCCGAATTAATTATGTCGATAACATCATGAGCCGTTTAAACATAGTTGATCGTAAATAACTGGCATAAACAAAATACGTACCTACTCTTTATTGATAACCAATTACTCTAAAATAATCTCAGTTGCTCTTACAAACAAACTATGTACATGAATGAAATATTTTACATACTACACATTTCTATCTGTTTCTATGAAATGTTATTTTGTCATTTTATGAATAATAATGATTATGATTATTGTTTTTGTAAATGAATGAAATTGCGAGTATCTCAATAAATTGTTATCAATTAAATGAAAACTATTGCCTTTATGCATAATTTACACCCAGAAATGCTGTGCTCCACGGTTTCGCTCTTGGCATAGATACCTCTTGTTGTCTTTCTCTAAAAATGGACTATCTAACACTGAAACCGAACCAGTAATTTCCAAAATTAGCGCGTTCAAACAAACCAACACTTCTGTCTATATTATTAGTTATCTAGTCTAACAAAAATTTTGAATCAAAGGCATTCTGGGTAAGATGAAGAAGTCGCAGCTTTTAAATAATTATTTATAATTATATTCATCAAACCACTGGTATTGCTTAAAATATGTCAAGTAATAGATATGATAAATGATGAGCCTCCCATTTCATGCTGTTGGTCTGTTGGTCTGAATTCATACATATTTAATTTTGAGAAATTTTGAAAGAATAGAAAAGTTATCAAATCAAATTCAAATATTTTCTATTCTATTTCTATTCATTACAATGCTATAAAACTAAAAATTAAATACTTGATTTTGTCCATAGAAAAGCTACAGTCTTAGCAATTTCAAACCAAACCAAAATAGACTTATTAACTCAATTTTAGGTAACATTCATACTAATTGAAATTTAAATGCTGGCCATAATATGAACATTTCTTAGTAAAACTTTCAAAAATAAAAAATAATGTTAGTTTATTTATATATACATGTTAACAGCTATTTACATCTTATTTAATACGTTACATTATTTACATTAACAATTAGAACACAGTTTTTTATATGGCATAGGTTTTTATGGATGTATTTCTGCCTTGCATAATAATTTATTTTTTTCTTGTATAATACAAAGCACATATTATTTATTTACAAAACACTAAAAACCTATATTATATTTTGATGTTAATTCAAACTAATCCTACAATTACTATTAGCTTATTTACTTTTAAATATCTTAATGTATTGAAGACATGATTTATCTTAATGTTTCATAAACATACATATTCGTAAGCAAAAGATTACTAGTCACTCTAGCACAATACAATTTTTACATCATCAAATACATTCATTAATTGTACTACAATGTAGCAAAAAAAACAGTAGCTATACAGAGTCAATGGTACTATTGTCCAGAATATAATCTGTGATTTGATTTACTTTGTCTTCACAACTCCTCAATACAACATCATCCAGTTCTAGTGCTTTTCTATAGAACGCTTGAGTTAATTTGACTGATTTCTGCAGCTTTTGCTGGCTTTCCACTAATTTAGAAATATTTACTTTAGCTTTAAGAAATTCCATATCCTCACTGTTTAATACTGAGTAATTTAACCTTGATCTACTGGAAGCCTTTGCTGACATTTGGTATTGTCTGAAAATTAAAAAAAATTAGTTATGTAAGACAGATCAATAATTATTTGCCTTGTTATGGAGATATTACCAATATCGGTAACATTATGACACAATATCATATATTGCAATACTTACAGTCTAAGGTCATGATATTCATTCCTCCTGCGATTTACCTCTTTTTGCCATTGTTCCTTTTCTCCTTTTAAGAGTTCATAATACCTGAAAGTACATATACATTTTTAAATCGCCTACAATCCAATTAGCACATACAATAAGTTACACACAATTTAGTTGTATACAATAATTACTAATACCTTACTAGTTCGTGATTACATCTATCACCCTCTTCTGGGTTGCTTTTAGCCTCATCTTGTAAATTTTCTGATAGGGGCTGCGACACTAAAAATGTTTAAAAGATTATATCAATAATATAGACAAAAAAAATTAAATTGGGATAACAAAACACTAAAATAAGATTTGTAAGGGACGCACCTATAGAGTCGCGCCTTTCAAAGAATGTTGAACGACGCCGCGGTGGAGGAGATTTTAATATTCTTTGAGGATCGTTATCAACATCAGAGGTCTCCATAACTTTTCTTGTTTATTCACCCACTTTTAAAAGTAAACCAAAAACTTCACCAAACTAAAAGTTCAATTTCAAATTTCAATTCAAAACAAACTGACACTTTCAAACGGACGCAGACGCCACATTTGACAACAAATTCATAGATAAAAAAATATCTGCAATCTGACTCGGAAACTTTTTAGTCCTCTATTATCAGTAGATAGGTAGATTTATTATTTTAAAGGAATAAATGAAAAAAGCAAATTAAAACGAAATTAAACGCGTATACTGTATTTTACAGCGGGTCACTTGCTTGTTGTTGACGAATGTTTGCTGTCGTCTCTGGAAGAAATATTTGGCCATTTTTTTAGCTATTAGGTATATCCCTACTTCCCTACTAATATTATAAATGCGAAAATAACTTTGTCTGTCTGTTACACTTTCACGCCTAAACCACTGAAGCGATTTTGATGAAATTTGGTATGAAGATAGAACTGATATTCGGACATAGAATACTTTTTATCACAAAAAAAGGGTAGAAGGGGTTGAAATAGGGGATGAAAGTTTGTGTGAAAGTTCGTTATTGTTAAAGCTATTTTGATGAAATTTGGTACGAAGTTGGAGCTGAACTTGAACTACTGAACTGTAAGGACCTACCATGCTTTTTAGAAGATACAGTTTTAGGTCTAGACCTTGGGAAAGACTCTAGGCTACTCTTTATCATGTCGCGCGATAAAACCGAATTCCACGCGTGCGAAGCTGCGGGCGGAAAGCTAGTTAGGTAATATCATGCATAGTCGTGCGAATGTGAGATATCCCCAAAAAGTAATAATAAAAAATGCAAATGAATATAAAAATCATAAATCAGATAGTTTTGTAGTGATTAATGGTACTTTTTTTTTGCAATTTTATATTATTATTATTTAAGCATTTCGCCAACAGCCTTGCTTGTGAAGTCAAAAGAAATGACAGATAGACCTGGGATAAACTTTTCAGTATTTCATTTAAATAGGTTCAGTGGGTGCATGTCGAAGAGACAGATAGCTAGATAGAGTAGCGATAGTTACAGACGCTTACAAATTTGAATTTAGCTTTTCTCTGCTAAATGAATTCATTTACAATCAATGGTTGTTATTATATTTCTATATGTTTATTACCATACAATGCGTAATATTAAAAGATGGCCACAAATGTGGTAATTTCGTTTAGAATAACTAAAACTAAAATATGGTAATTTCGTTTAGAATAAGTAGGTATCTTCCGTGATCGCTTTATTTCATTCAAGGGTAAAAGGACAAACATGAATATTATTATGTTAATTGAAAGGACTATTGAAAAAAATGTTACCTGCTCATTTAAATAAACAATGTATGCAATCGAAGACAGGCAGATTTAGAAATAAACATTTCAAACTTATGTCTCAAAGTGTAAATGAGCAGATATAGATGGTGTCGCATTAATTTATATGTGATTTATTTATTTCTGTATTTTATTTGTGATAAAATTTTCATTGCGTAAATTGGTTCTTAATAGATTTGACGTTTTTGACATTTTGTTTGCTTCGGCCGTACAACATTCTTTTTGGTAAATATAAGTACACATAGCTGCCGCATTCGATTTTCCATCGCATTGTTTTCTTTTTTTTATTAAAAATATTTAATTGCTAAAATGTCTTGTTCTCGAAAGAGAACCTAAATATCAATGGGTAAGATTATATAAGCAATAATTTGCGTGTGTATATATATTTTCTATAAAATGTAGACATAATTGAATATGAGTTGATGTGGTGTTTTAGCAAATAGTGATGGAGTTCAGTGGTCGTCGCACAAATGAGGTTTTGGACCCGGTAGAAATTGAGTTTTTTTCTGATCGGTCGCGTACCCCGAGCCCTACACCTGTTTTATCAAGTAATGTGTGTTGTGATCTCGAGGACATATTAAGCGACGTAAGTACTTGCATTGTAAATAATTCTGTGCACCTGTGCAGCTTGCAATTGCTGTGATATCTTATGTGTACACAATTATACTTGTATATATTTATTATGTTTACTGTTTGTATGTAGTTACATATCTACACGGAATTATTTAATATTACAACACTTTCTGTTACCTATATGATTAGATTACATCCTATGTCTAGGATTATTCTTACAATCCTATAAACAATATTAAAGGACTTATTTAGGAAGGGAGAATAAAGTATACAAAAGATTGATTAAAAATGACTGTAATAAGTGGAAACATTGAAAGTCTTGTGTATGGTAATTGTAATAACTACCTCTATGGTACAAAATTTGATCAACATTATATGAGTGGACTTGGATCAAATATCAATTCATATTTTTTGCTAAAGCTGAGTTAAAACTGAGGAGTTCAGAAGTTGAGTCTTGGCAGATTTTTTATTTAATTAACAATTTCAAGTATGACAAATATCCAAAACTAATAATCTGTGAGATATACTTAATTTTTATTGTTACATTGACATTGCAGGCTATTTCAGAGTCTTTACAAGGGTCACTTCGGATCAGTCGCAGTCAGTTAATAAACCAGGAACTCACTATACGCCCCGAAGCGAATATAGAATCGAATGTTCCGGAAGGATTAGATCTCTATAAGGTTATTTTTGAAGTTGAGAGTGATACAGAGACTAGGATGGGAGATCTGGAAGGTGCTTCTCTGGATAAACCAATAACAGACCAAGTAAGTGGATATTGTGTGATATCTATCTTCTTGTTATGAATTTCATGTTTTGTTTTATATTGTATACTAGCAGTTCACCTTGATTTCACCTGTGGTATGTTTTATTCTCTCCATTAGAACCTTTCTTGTGCTAAGGCAAAAGAGAAACTAAACATAATGCGAATTGTTCTAGCCGCTATCCAGTTTTACAAAACATTATACTTATTTTTTATTATATAGACTGGGATTTCGGTTAAGTGACCCCTCCACCACCACTCTGGTGGTTCAAGCTGCTATCCAGTTTTACAAAACACTATACTTATTTTTAATTATATAGACTGGGAATTTGGTTAAGTGACCCCTCCACCACCACTCTGGTGCTGGCTATGCGCATGTTATCATTTGTTTACTTGATCAGTTAATTAGTCATTTGAGACCAAGAAAAAAAATTTTTTTAAGCAGGTCAAACATTTCCATATAATTGAAGAAGCATTGAAGTAGCCTATACAATTATATGAATTTTTTTATGCCACTTTTACTAAAACTATAAATAAAAAAAATACATCAGTTCAAAGACTGGAATAATATGTTTTGCATATATAATATATTATTTATATACTATTATTATTATCCTTAACCACTATTCTGACAATTTGTCTTGATCAATTTCAATAATTTCATAGCATTTTTGTGTTTATTATTAGTGTATCAAAATGCTAGTTATTAACACATTTTAAATATTACTATCGATTGCCACAATTCGAATTGCTAATTGCTATTGGCATTAGCGGTAAACAACTTGTACGCAATAAATTCGTTATAATATCCTTTGTAACTTTTACCAATTTAGTCGACCGTAAAATGAATAACTGGGCCACCAATTCCCGCGATAAATTGACTTAGCTGTTAACGCGAGCCGACGGTAGAATCAATGTTGGAAATCACGGACAATGCGGACTTGTACACAAACACACACCATCACATGTGTGTGTACAACATTCGTCAGAATGTGAGGCGCTTTTTAGAATAAAAAAAAACATACATGCAAGTGCAACCTTAATAAGCAATAGTTGACTAATTTTACGAAGATAGGAACAGAATAATAAGTATCAAATTAGTTATTTATATAATTCGTACAGTAGTAACGCAACATGTTGTAATAATTAAATAAGCCGAATATAATAAGGAGAACATATAAATATACTGAAGGAACTCTTTGATAAATTAAAAAAAACACGATCAGGAGGCGGGATTTGAATAGGTGTCCTTTGCCGTACTGTGGCGACGCCGAGTTTTAAAAATATAAGCATGTTGAAAATTAAAATGCTGAGGTCCTTTCTAGTTTTAATTGTACATCATATATATGATCGGCCATAAGCTATGAAAATAATGAGCAAATTCTTCTTTCGCATTTTCTAGGTTCTCTCATTAACTGTTACGCATAACTTAGTCTTTTAAATCAGCACGAATATCCCAGCTAGTCTTGACGTGACATAAAAAATGTAATAGTAACATAAATTTTCATTATTTGTACAATCGCCTATAAAAATTATTATTAAACCAATTATTCTTACGTAACTTCGATAAAATACATAGGATTTAAGCTGTCGTAAAACTCCAACGTTAGTAATTGCATTAGGTGTTGAGATTTACATCCACGTTGGGAGTGAAGTTTTTATAGGTTAGTAGGGCATCATGTTACCCAGATAATGTTAAAGGTCAGAAGTCCGACATTCTGCTTTTATTTATTTTTCCAGTTTTCGTTTTTCTTTATTGTCAAATGGCAACATAGCATAGTAACACATTTTTTAAATATCCCCTATATTTATTATTTTTTTTTATTAACCATTCAATACAAAATAAAGATAAGCTGGAAGAATTAAAAGAGAGAGAACGTTCAGTTAAATAGATTGGGCATATGGTCGTATACGGTCCGTCTACACTCGAGAATAACTAGGCATTTGCTACACGATATTCCGATAAGACAGGTGTATCTGGTTACACTTAATCACTTATTTTCTTGGAAAGAGAGGGTCTCCAAGGGTTTTCATTTAAAACTTTATGAGAGTTCGCGTGACGTCTTGATTCGCGAAATACATACGAACATTTCTATAGCAATATCACTGCTTATTTTGCAAAGTCGGACTCGCGTACCTTGAGTTCTATGCAAACGTGTAGGTAATTATAATATGAGTGTCCTGAAAGTTATGCTTGAGTTTACAGGAAGTTCCCTGAACGATTTGATTTCCTTACGAGCATAAACGGCTATATCATTTGATATATTTGGCTTAGAAGTTTGATTTTTTCAAAGCTCCAAGAGGATTATGTGAATTTCATGTACATATGAATTTTAGCTTGATGTCTGAATTTCTGATGAACTCCATGCGTTTCTGACAAAAAGGGCCTTGACTCTTGACGTCCAACAAAGTGGTCCTATAAGGGTTCCATTTTTTTTTTCTTTTGAGGAACGGAATCTTTATTAAGGTGTATAAAATCTTGTCTTATTGTTTTAATATCACTACTAGGTACAAGATACTGTCTTCTCTTGATCTTGTCAGATGGCAGTAATATCAAATAGCACACCTGCAGTTGTATACTTAGTCTGGCCATAAATACTGTTACACTTAATTATAAAAAAATATTACATTTGAATTTCGAATCTGT
>NC_052112.1:2582814-2584111 GCF_012273895.1 Zerene cesonia | reverse complement strand
AAAGTAATAAATGTTATTTGCAGTTAACAATTTTCTTTTTTCTTTATTACAATATTTATGGCAAGACTAGGTAGAGTTAAAGTCAAATTAAAGCCGGCAGTCCATTTGTAGAGGCGTAAGGTCTGCAATGGACCTTATGCCTCTCTAAATGTTCATTCAGCTCTATTGCCGACTGAGACATTAAAAAAAGTTAAATAACGGTTACGTTTTGTAATCACAATGAACAAATAGCTAAAAATAGAATCGATAATAAGCTCTCCCGCTGACGCTCCCAAACTGAGGGTGTTAATTTACCTTGACTACGACCCTGGCGTACATCATTAATCACTACCGGCATCGCTTTCTTAATGGTCCATTATCACTGACACCACCCAGCACCAATTTTACTAAAACGATCACACTGATCACACTTTATTGCTCTATTACTTGATTGCTGAAACTGAACCTACACCGATAATTATACAGTTTTTGAAACACTAATCATTTCTGTTACTCATAATCCCATATATCGTTTGGGCGTGGAGCTTTTTATCTCCGAGAACTTGAAAGCAAACAAGCGACATTTGCGATAGATTAAACGCTAATATCAAAAATCGTTTCGATGTTGAATTTTTACACAAATTCACCACACGTTACACCTTCAACAACTTTTTTAACTAGCCCTAATTAACTCGAATAACTAGACGCCGGCTATGTGAGTTCGTTGTCATTAGCGAGGTCACATTTAAACACTTTTTACGAAAACATATCCACGTAATTGTAATTCCAAGTCACTTGTAACACGAGGTCTGTGGACCAGCAAGTTGCCCGACTAAAGAACACACAATGGAGTCCGTCTGAACCACAACAAGCGAGACAATTAACTAACACTTATCGCATTGAATGCCTGAGATAGCAATGTCTTACTGGCTATAATTTATGTTTTCTGTTATCGATACAATTAGTGATGGAAACGTTATCGACGAAATATAACTCTCTTCTACACAATACCGTTTCAAAGGTGTATTATTTTGTAATGATTGAATAATCGTTCACAAAATATTATGAGTGCAATAAAATATAATTGAAATAGTTAACAAAAGGCTAAAATTGAATACGTGAAAGCTATTATACGACTACTTTATATCCTATTCAAGCTAGGTGCAGCGCAGCTCCATCTGCACACATAAATGACATTTGTTCTTAAAATAATAGGTTATCCAATTCGAAAACGCATTATAGCTATCTACCTAGTCTTGCCATAAATATTGTAATAAAGAAAAAAGAAAATTGTTAACTGCAAATAACATTTATTACT